>NW_007378330.1:95964-121629 GCF_000475195.1 Diaphorina citri | reverse complement strand
TCATGTTGAAATTTTTTTTTTTTTTTTTGTTTTTTTTCTACAGCGACTACACCCTCACAGATATATTATGAGGTCACCCTGAAGAAATGCACTGTAGTACCGGGGTGGGCATTTCTGACGAATTTTCTGTCAAAATAAATAAATAAAGATATGAGGTCACAAGATGACATCTGTGAGGGCAATGACGGTCGCTGGGAAAGAATCAAAATGAATTTAGTTTAATAAAATAAAAGGCAGATAATGCACACAAAATAAGGAAAGTAAAATGTAAAGCAAGAAACAAATAGAAAAGTTACAAGTTCAAGGATAATGTTGAAAATGAGAATTAAAAAACTCATGTAAAAAAAGCTCAAGAATATGCTATTAATAAATACCCTGTGAAACAAATAGAAAAGTTACAAGTTCAAGGATAATGTTGAAAATGAGAATTAAAAAACTCATGTAAAAAAAGCTCAAGAATATGCTATGAATAAAAAATACCCTGTAAAAAAAAGTAGAAAAGATTATAAAGGCTAAAAAGAAAGAATGAGAGAGGGCGAGAAGAAATCCCAAACTTTTCAGTATTAAAATTAGGGAAGAAAAAATTCGAAACACTGATTTTTAAAAGAAAAAAGTTTGTATATTTGCCAAAGAAAGTGTAAATGGAAATCAAGACTGGTACAATCTTCTTAAAGTCCATTGAACAGTGTGAAAAGAAAAAAGTTTGTATATTTGCCAAAGAAAGTGTAAATGGAAATCAAGACTGGTACAATCTTCTTAAAGCCCATTTGAACAGTGTGACAAGAAAAAAGTTTGTATATTTGCCAAAGAAAGTGTAAATGGAAATCAAGACTGGTACAATCTTCTTAAAGCCCATTTGAACAGTGTGATTCCGAGAAGAGAACATATTAGTATAAGCAAAACTGAAGGAAATCTTGAACGAATTTTAGTGGTTCTAGAGATCTAGATTGTTCCTTCAATGACTCTCCGACCATTGCCCTTGATTGTAGATATTTATCTCAACTCTGACTAAAGGACTCTGAAGTCGAAAGAGGCAATCAGTCCAATTTGCTTTCTTCTGCTTTGAAAAATATCAAACGAAGTATTTTCAGCCCATCTACCCACACATAAACAAGCCTATTTGGTGCCAGATGTGTGAACTGCGCTGGGGGGTTTTAATTACTGTGCAAAGTTCACACCGGGGCGAAGAAATGGTCTGAATTTGCGAACAATATGATGCTGTAAAATAAAAATGAACTCGAGTAGGTTCCTACAATGTTAACTAGGTTTGCCCTGTTACATGCTCGTAATAATGTATTTCTTTCTAAATTAGATCTCTTGGTGTAAAGTAGGTAGGTACTTACGAACAAGATTGTAGGATCAAAAATGACCCATTCCCCAGGGCATTAAATTTTTGGTCTATAGGATTAATCAAACTCTTTTTTTGAAAACCGACAATTACATTTTTTATTGTTTTTTCTCTGTTTCAGATATGATGAGTCACAATCGCCAAGAGGGAGAAAAACGTTTTTATGACCAAAACAATTGAACGCAAAGTTCTGGCAAGACAAGCAGTTTTGTGCTTGTGAGTTATTTGCCGTTCGTATAGCGCCACTATGTAGCTAGACGATTTGACGAAATGAGTTGTCGAAATTCAGGGAAAAAGAAAAACGAACTTTATTTTTGTTTGCCAAACAAACCCCAGAAAATCTACCCACGGTCGAAGCTCGAAGCGACGTTTCGTGGAAATCCTGCTATTCTGGTGTGTGTATTCAAGCGGTCCCGTTTGAAATGAAGAATGACAATTCAGCAGAATTGCCGCGTATGTCGCCAGCTTCGTATTTTAACGTGACTCATTTGAAACACGATGTTATGACAAGGAAAAAACGAACGAAATGGCCCCAGAAAATCTACCCACGGTCGAAGCTCGAAGCGACGTTTCGTGGAAATCCTGCTATTCTGGTGTGTGTATTCAAGCGGTCCCGTTGGAAATGAAGAATTACAATTCAGCAGAATTGCCGCGTATGTCGCCAGCTTCGTATTTTGACGTGACTCATTTGAAACACGATGTTATGACAAGGAAAAAACGAACGAAATGTAGTATAAACCCAAGCCTATTTGAATGCTATTTGCCTATTTGTTTCATCTTTGTTCTCCAATTCAGCCTGTAATTCTTGAAAACCGACAATTACATTTTTTTATTGTTTTTTCTCTGTTTCAGATATGATGAGTCACAATCGCCAAGAGGGAGAAAAACGTTTTTTATGACTCAAACAATTGAACGCAAAGTTCTAGCAAGACAAGAAGTTTTGTGCTTGTGAGTTATTTGCCGTTCGTATAGCGCCACAATGTAGCTAGACGATTTGACGAAATGAGTTGTCGAAATTCAGGGAAAAAGAAAGACTTTATTTTTGTTTGTTTTGACGAAATGAGTTGTCGAAATTCAGGGAAAAAGAAAAACGAACTTTATTTTTGTTTGCCAAACAAACCCCAGAAAATCTACCCACGGTCGAAGCTCGAAGCGACGTTTCGTGGAAATCCTGCTATTCTGGTGTGTGTATTCAAGCGGTCCCGTTGGAAATGAAGAATTACAATTCAGCAGAATTGCCGCGTATGTCGCCAGCTTCGTATTTTGACGTGACTCGTTTGAAACACGATGTTATGACAAGGAAAAAACGAACGAAATGTAGTATAAGTGCCAGATGTGTGAACTGCGCTGGGGGGTTTTAATTACTGTGCAAAGTTCACACCGGGGCGAAGAAATGGTCTGAATTTGCGAACAACATGATGCTGTAAATGTGTAAACGAAGGTCTGAATTTGCGAATGATGCTGTAAAATGTGTAAAATAAATGAACTCGAGTAGGTTCCTACAATGTTAACTAGGTTTGCCCTGTTACATGCTCGTAATAATGTATTTCTTTCTAAATCAGATCTCTTGGTGTAAAGTAGGTAGGTACTTACGAACAAGATTGTAGGACTAAAAATGACCCATTCCCCAGGGCACTATATTTTTTGGTGGATAAAATTAATCAATCTCTTTTATCTTTTTATAGGGAAAAAAAGGATGTGACGACAATTTATTTATTTTATTAGCGATAGTTAAATTTGTTTTAATTTATTAGACCTGTTACAAAGGCTGAATTTCCTCAGAAGTTATATCCAGAATCTGTTGAACTTCTGAGGAAAAACGGACTTTCAACTGTCATGCTAGTTGTTGCCATACCAACATTTGTATAGTCATAATAGTGTAGGTACTTTGTACGTACATATCTACCCATTGTATATTTTGTACCAGCATTCTATTTTTCATTCTACTCTATTCTGTTCTATTCTATTCATTTTATTATATTCTCTTTTTATAGGGAAAAAAAGGATGTGACGACAATTTATTTATTTTATTAGCGATAGTTAAATTTGTTTTAATTTATTAGACCTGTTAAAAAGGTTGAATTTCCTCAGAAGTTATAACCAGAATGTGATGAACTTCTGAGGAAAAACGGACTTTCAACTGTCATGCTAGTTGTTGCCATACCAACATTTGTATAGTCATAATATTGTACCTACTTTGTACGTACATATCTACCCATTGTATATTTTGTACCAGCATTCTATTTTTCATTCTACTCTATTCTGCTCTATTCTATTCACATTTTATTATATTTTCTCTGTTTTTACGAGAGGTATTATTTTATTTATTCTTCGTTATTTAACCACAACGTTCTTTTCTTTCGCAATTCGGGGAATTTTGTTTCCCCTCCTTCCTCCCTTCTTTTTATTTTCTTTTTTCCTCGTCGAAAACTGCAGGGGTAAAGCAACTTTATTCCTATTATATCCCAAATTCCTGGTAATACACAAACCAGATCTTTTTGGATTATTGAACGAATAAAGTAAGTTCTAATTCTTTACTCCCCCATTTTGCATTTGTCTCTTTGGTCCGTTATAACTCTCGAACGGTTTGACCGATTTGGATGAACTTTGGTACACATTTTTAGCCCGTCCTTCCTTTATTACGAATAAAGTAAGTTCTAATTCTTTACTCCCCCATTTTGCATTTGTCTCTTTGGTCCGTTATAACTCTCGAACGGTTTGACCGATTTTGATGAACTTTGGTACACTCTCTGTTTTTACGAGAGGTATTATTTTATTTATTCTTCGTTATTTAACCACAACGTTCTTTTCTTTCGCAATTCGGGGAATTTTGTTCCCCCTCCTTCCTCCCTTCTTTTTATTTTCTTTTTTCCTCGTCGAAAGCTGCAGGGGTAAAGCAACTTTATTCCTATTATATCCCAAATTCCTGGTAATACACAAACCAGATCTTTTTGGATTATTGAACGAATAAAGTAAGTTCTAATTCTTTACTCGCCCATTTTGCATTTGTCTCTTTGGTCCGTTATAACTCTCGAACGGATTGACCGATTTGGATGAACTTTGGTACACATTTTTAGCCCGTCCTTCCTTTATTATTACACATAACGGGACTTCGATGGGGACCTTTTAAGTATCTTCTTCCCATGTAAGTTATGCAGGTCGCTGAACTACTACAGTTGATTCCCAATTATACAGGTTCGACTGTAGTTACTTGCCTTGCTGTTTATACTTAATTTAATCAACTCCCTGTATTCACTCTGTAGTTAGGTATTCTGATAAAGCTCTTAATTTTATGTATGCATGTAAATTGTCCATTTTTGTATACTAACGGGACTTCGATAGGGACCTTTTAAGTATCTTCTTCCCATGTAAGTTATGCAGGTCGCTGAACTACTACAGTTGATTCCCAATTAGACAGGTTCGACTGTAGTTACTTGCCTTGCTGTTTATTCTTAATTTAATCAACTCCCTGTATTCACTCTGTAGTTAGGTATTCTGAAAAAGCTCTTAATTTTATGTATGCATGTAAATTGTCCATTTTTGTATAAATCTCATCTCTTGAACTTCGTGATTTTACAGTTCCTTAACAGGTATCTCTACTTTTTTCTGGGAATCTTCTCTATCACCATATTGTACTTGAAGTCCTCACCTGTAAAGTTTAAACTAGATCCTTTATTTCTATCTTTATACCTGTATTACCCATACATATTGTATATTTAATTATTTAAATACCCATCTATCTTTTTAAAGTACGAATAGCTTTGATTTTAATTGTACTGATTCAGTTGAGTGAAGTCACAGATATTTGTGAGTGCCTTTGACTTCTGCAGTCATGAACAATTCTGTCTGAAAAGTATGCTGTGTCGTTTTGGCAACCCAAACTTTGAGCAGTCCGTCAATAAATCTTATTGATTGTTTGTCTACATATTTTACAATACCTTTGAGGACTGGACTCTACTTAGAGAGGGGCTTAAAATGAAGTCGGATTATTTCGAACGTTCAATAAAAGCCGCCCCCCCCCCTTGTCAAGTCCGAGAAAGGTTGTTGACCTTTCCAATCGTTGGGAAAATATTACTTCCCTCCCTATTCGTCTTTGTCACTATTTATAACAATTTATGAGAGCTGAGATATACATACATATATCTATGGGAGGTAGAGGGTAGAAAATCTAGGGAGGGGCAGGAAGAAAGGGGTTCGAATGTAATGTAGGGCAGGGATGTAGTGGGAGGGAGGGCATATAGTGTGTAAGAACGGGGGGGGGATAAAAGTGCTTATTTATACTGCTCGCATAGGACTGAAAAGTCCCTTTACTTCAGGATAACATACCATACCTTTGCTGGGATTGAACCCACGCCCTCGAAGTTGTGAACTTTTAGGAACCTATCCCAAGGAAGGCGGAGTCAATGGCCAGTGACAGGGAGGAGAAAGAGAGACAGAGAGGGGAAGGGAGGAACGGAAATAGAAAAAATCTCGCCCTTTCTCTCAGTCCTTGTTTTTTTCTTGTCTGAAAGGTGTCAACTCACATTACTAAACATTGCACAAGATCAAAGGGAGAGAGAAAGAGAAAGATGGAGAAAGGGGGGCATAGAGGGAGGATGAGAGAGAAAGGGAGAGCCTATTCCTATTCAGTTATTCATTCTATTTCCGACATATCCTTTTTTTTAAACGTTAGTCCGTATACAGGGTGTACCTTAAGAAAAACTGCTCCATATGATTGTTAGCTGGCTAGCCAATTGTAGGGCCACCCAGTTTATGCTCCTAATTGGTGAATCATAACGTCAGTGAACCTTATGATACAGCCTAAGATCGAATTAGGTTCCAGATTCCACATTTAGTGTACCTATATACCTACTTGTTAACCTGATTGGTCGTAAAACAAAACAATCAGCAGCCAACCAATCAAATTTGTACAAAAACGTTCTATTTAGGTACCTACGGGTAGGTATATTCTCCAAAAGACTGCAAATTTGATCACCGAATCCCTTAATCTCAAACTACGCTGCGCCAGGTTACAAGTGTGTGATGTGTTCCATGTGCATCAGAGCGCATAAAGTCAAATTCCTATTAACTTCGTACTAATTTCTTTCCGACATATCCTTTTTTTTAAACGTTAGTCCGTATACAGGGTGTACCTTAAGAAAAACTGCTCCATATGATTGTTAGCTGGCTAGTAAGACTTTTGCCAATTGTAGGGCAACCCAGTTTATGCTCCTAATTGGTGAATCATAACGTCAGTGAATCTTATGATACAGCCTAAGATCGAATTAGGTTCCAGATTCCACATTTAGTGTACCTACCTACTTGTTAACCTGATTGGTCGTAAAACAAAACAATCAGCAGCCAACCAATCAAATTTCTGCAAAAACGTTCTATTTAGGTACCTAGGTACGGGTATATTCTCCAAAAGACTGCAAATTTGATCACCGAATCCTTTAATCTCAAACTACGCTGCGCCAGGTTACAAGAAAAAATATATGAGACAAACTGAAATCCATTATCTTTAATCCACCCCGTATAAAAACACATTAAAATGAAGAGCACAACTACAGTGGTACCATAATTGCTTACTAGGTAGAAGGTTCCGGTTTGATACCCAACCCCGACCTGAAATTTGCATCGGCTTACAACTCATCGCATGTACAAACTGGTTGAAAGAGGGTATCTCCTGTAATTGTTATTTTAGATCCAGAAGTTGAAACGGAAAATAGATAGGGTACTTCCTTACACAACCTTACTGTTGAAACAGATAAAGATAAGAAATACATTTAGTTTTACCACACACCCCTTAATACCACCAAAAGGTATACCACATCCCACTCTTTAAATACCTACGGGTTACCCCTATAAGTAAGTATGTACCTACGGGTATTTGTGTTTCCTGAAACAGGTTCAAGTCTTCGGTATCTTGATATTGATAACTATCCCGATAAAAAAAAGTCATCCAGTATTTAGTGTTTTCAGCAAAACATGACATGTATGGATACGACTAATTATGTTGGTAGTAAGTGTTCTAACACCTGGGCCCACGGTGGCGTTGAAGAGCACAACTACAGTGGTACCATAATTGCTTACTAGGTAGAAGGTTCCGGTTTGATACCCAACCCCGACCTGAAATTTGCATCGACTTACAACTCATCGCATGTACAAACTGGTTGAAAGAGGGTATCTCGTGTAATTGTTATTTTAGATCCAGAAGTTGAAACGGAAAATAGATAGGGTACTTCCTTACACAACCTTACTGTTGAAACAGATAAAGATAAGAAATACATTTAGTTTTACCACATACCCCTTAATACCACCAAAAGGTATACCACATCCCACTCTTTAAATACCTAATACGGGTTACCACTATAAGTAGGTAGGTACCTATGTACCTACGGGTATTTGTGTTTCCTGAAACAAGTTCAAGTCTTCGGTATCTTAATAATGATAACCATCCCGATAAAAAAGTCATCCAGTATTTAGTGTTTTCAGCAAAACATGACATGCATGGATACGACTAATTGTGTTGGTAGTAAGTGTTCTAACACCTGGGCCCACGGTGGCGTTTTTTCTTGAAACTAAGCCGATTATATCATTTAAACTACACTTACTGAGTCTACTCAGTAAATCAAACCATTGATCCCACTATATCATGCTCAAGTCATACAAGTCATCTGGATTTTAACACCTGCAAACATTTCACGAAAGATTTCAATTTTAAGTTTATCATATCCATGTAAAACATAAAACAGACATCTGATGCATGAAATAAAAATAACTAACCTATAAATCACTTCTCCAGGTTTTACACCTGTATACATGAAAGATTTTAATGCAATTTTATCGAAAACAAAATCTGCCCAAGTAGACTAACTTGAAGAAAATAAGTACCTATAACAAACTACAGGTAAATATGTACCTCC
Source organism: Diaphorina citri (assembly GCF_000475195.1). Lineage (NCBI taxonomy): Eukaryota > Metazoa > Arthropoda > Insecta > Hemiptera > Psyllidae > Diaphorina > Diaphorina citri. The sequence continues at coordinate 113,376 of NW_007378330.1, read as the reverse complement.
AAAGAAGATAGAAATGATTAACCATTAACAAAATCTGCCCAAGTAGACTAACTTGAAGAAAATAAGTACCTATAACAAACTACAGGTAAATATGTACCTCCAAAGAAGATAGAAGTGATTAACCATCGGATTTTCATTTGTTTTTTGTTACAGATCATAAAATTCAATTATTGGTGGCGGCGAAGACACAGCTGGCGGTGTTACTTCAGCATTATCAGTGGACATCGGAAGAGGAGTGATTTTCTGCTGAAAACAAGAAATCTTTCATCCCTTGAGACCACTTCACCTTCTTCAAGATACTGTCGTTCTACTCATTCTCTGGATCGAAATGATCAGGGAGTATACTTCATAATTATAAGTATTATGTATCATTATACCTACTGGTCCCTGCCCTTCAAAAGGTTCGATGAGATCTAAATTGTTTTTTGTTACAGATCATAAAATTCAATTATTGGTGGCGGCGAAGACACAGCTGGCGGTGTTACTTCAGCATTATCAGTGGACATAGGAAGAGGAGTGATTTTCTGCTGAAAACAAGAAATCTTTCATCCCTTGAGACCACTTCACCTTCTTCAAGATTCTGTCGTTCTAGTCATTCTCTGGATCGAAATGATCAGGGAGTATACTTCATAGATAAGTATTATTATACCTACTGGTCCCTGCCCTTCAAAAGGTTCGATGAGATCAAAAGTTCAGTGGGAAATTTGCCCTAATATGTTGCATATTTGTTCCAAATTTCATCAAAATCAGACCAACAGTTCCATAATTATTTATAATTCAGTGACGTCACTGTGAAATTATTAAGGAGGAGGAGGAGGAGGAGGAGGAGGAAGAGAAAACTAGAACTTTCTCTCTCATCCTCTCCATCTCCTCTTCTAATCTCTCTACTTTCATCGCTTTCTTTCTACTCTTCTTCCCTCTTTCATCATCCCTTTATTTCTCCTTTTCCTTCTCCTTCTTCTCCTCCTCCTCCTTTGTTTTATCTTTCTTCCTCTATAATTTCACAGCTACGCCACTGAAATCTGATGCAATCAGATATCACAACTGAAAAGTACCTTTACTCCTGTAATCTATCCAAGGTCTTATGTATTTTGACATTTTTTGTGATACAGGTTTTTGTGTTTACATTATAATTATGTAAGTACTTTATAATACAGAAAACATTAAAGGGATCGTTAGTTTAGAAGTATCGATTTTCAAAATCAGCTGTTTTGTTTTCTTGTTTTCTAGAACAAAACAAAACAAGTCGCAGTAGAACGAACGAAGCAACGAAGAGGAAGATTTTTTTTAAAAATAACCTACCTATAGCCCTACTTGATAAGCTAAGTGATAAGTAGTGATAAAAAACAATGGGAAATGTCAGGTAATTAAATGATTTATTGTGCACGTAGAAGAGAATATTGTAATTTGTTAACAACACTGTTTCATGAATCATTCTTCCAGTTCGCCCTTAGAGAATATTGTAATTTGTTAACAACACTCTTTCATGAATCATTCTTCCAGTTCGCCCTATGAGATAGAAGTGATCTAAATATGGCATCATTCTTTGGAACGGCTTTCAACCCTTTTGCATCCCCCGTGGGATCAAAAATAGGTAAGAATATCATTTTATATTTGACATATTCCTGTATGATTGCTTTAGATTATGATCTAAGCTTAATGTCTCAACATCCTCCTATATTACACAATGTTGCACTGTCAGTCTTGCCACTCTATTATGTAATCCTTGGTTTTCATGACAACTACTATGATGTTGCACAGCTGTTACTGATATGGTAAATATAAGTCATGTATGTGTGTGGGATAGGCTCCGTGGAAAAGCTATTTTCATAACTGTGTTTGCTAGTTTTCAACTCATAGGTACCTACCTAATATACCTACATACATAAATATAACATGTACCTACCTACTGAACGTTTGAAATTAGGGCTTAAATATATTGAATCCCTGAAAAAGTCAGTAACTACTGAAATCCTTGAATCCACTCCTGCCCCGTTGAGTGTATAATAGAACCCTTCACATAAAAATCTGGACTTCAATGTGAACGCCTGAAATCCGGACTGAAAAACTCGACAGTCCCTCAACTGGAACCTGCCAGGTTGGGTGTACAATAGGTCCCTGAATACAGTCCTGCCCGGTTGTACAATTGAGCCCTTCACATAAAAAATAATAATAATAATAATCATTGCTTTAATGTGAATTCAATGTGAAATGCGGACTAAAAAACTCGACAATCCCTGAATTCGACCCTGCCCGGTTGGGTGTACAATAGAACTAGAAAGAACATAATATCACGCTCCTGTGGTTCAGTCGCTCGGTTATGGTTTGTCATTTCCTACGAACAGCTTTCAGACCAGACCGAATCTCTGGCCCATAAAACTCCGACGGGACCAAAACCAGACGAGGTGAATGCTCAAAGAGTGCCAGATGTGTGAACTGCGCTGGGGGGTTTTAATTACTGTGCAAAGTTCACACCGGGGCAAAGAAATGGTCTGAATTTGCGAACAATATGATGCTGTAAATGTGTAAATGAAGGTCTGAATTCTGAATTTGCAAACAATATGATGCTGTAAAATAAAAATGAACTCGAGTAGGTTCCTACAATGTTAACTAGGTTTGCCCTGTTACATGCTCGTAATAATGTATTTCTTTCTAAATTAGATCTCTTGGTGTAAAGTAGGTAGGTACTTACGAACAAGATTGTAGGATCAAAAATGACCCATTCCCCAGGGCATTAAATTTTTGGTCTATAGGATTAATCAAACTCTTTTTATAGGGAAAAAAAGGATGTGACGACAATTTATTTATTTTATTAGCGATAGTTAAATTTGTTTTAATTTATTAGACCTGTTAAAAAGGTTGAATTTCCTCAGAAGTTATAACCAGAATGTGATGAACTTCTGAGGAAAAACGGACTTTCAACTGTCATGCTAGTTGTTGCCATACCAACATTTGTATAGTCATAATATTGTACCTACTTTGTACGTACATATCTACCCATTGTATATTTTGTACCAGCATTCTATTTTTCATTCTACTCTATTCTGCTCTATTCTATTCACATTTTATTATATTTGTTTCTCATATCACAATACGTATGTGTGATGTGTTCCATGTGCATCAGAGCGCATAAAGTCAAATTCCTATTAACTTCGTACTAATTTCTTTCCGACATATCCTTTTTTTAAAACGTTAGTCCGTATACAGGGTGTACCTTAAGAAAAACTGCTCCATATGATTGTTAGCTGGCTAGTAGACTTTTGCCAATTGTAGGGCCACCCAGTTTATGCTACTAAGGCTAATTGGTGAATCATAACGTCAGTGAACCTTACGATACAGCCTAAGATCGAATTAAGTTCCAGATTCCACATTTAGTGTACCTACTTACTTGTTAACCTGATTGGTCGTATATCAGCAGCCAACCAATCAAATTTGTGCAAAAATGTTCTATTTAGGTACCTACGGGTACCTATATTCTCCAAAAGACTGCAGATTTGATCAACGAATGCCTTAATTTCAAACTACGCTGCGCCAGGTTACAAGAAATATATGAGACAAACGGAAATCCATTATTTAATCCACCCCGTATAAAAACACATTAAAATGAAGAGCACAACTACAGTGGTACCATAATTGCTTACTAGGTAGAAGGTTCCGGTTTGATACCCAACCCCGACCTGAAATTTACATCGACTTACAACTCATCGCATGTACAAACTGGTTGAAAGAGGGGATCTCCTGTAATTGTTATTTTAGATCCAGAAATTGAAACGGAAAATAGATAGGGTACTTCCTTACACAACCTTACTGTTGAAACAGATAAAGATAAGAAATACATTTAGTTTTACCACAAACCCCTTAATACCACCAAAAGTTATGCCACATCCCACTCTTTAAATACCTACGGGTTACCACTATAAGTAGGTATGTACCTACGGGTATTTGTGTTTCCTGAAACAAGTTCAAGTCTTCGGTATCTTGATATTGATAACTATCCCGATAAAAAAAGTCATCCAGTATTTAGTGTTTTCAGCAAAACATGACATGTATGGATACAACTAATTGTGTTGGTAGTAAGTGTTCTAATACCTGGGCCCACGGTGGCGTTTTTTCTTGAAACTAAGCCGATTATATCATTTAAACTACTCTTACTGAGTAAACTACTCAGTAAATCAAACCATTGATCCCATTATATCATGCTCAAGTCATACAAGTCATCTAGATTTTAACACCTGCAAACATTTCACGAAAGATTTCAATTTTAAGTTTATCATATCCATGTAAAACATAAAACAGACATCTGATGCATGAAATAAAAATAACTAATGCATTTAAGAACATAAAATATATACCTATATAAATACATATATACCTATAAATCACTTCTCCAGGTTTTACACATGTAAGTATACATGAAAGATTTTAATGCAATTTTATCGAAATCAAAATCTGCCCAAGTAGACCAACTTGAAGAAAATAAGTATTACAAACTGCAGGTAAATGTGTACCTCCAAAGAAGATAGAAATGATTAACCATCGGATTTTCATTTGTTTTTTGTTACAGATCATAAAATTCAATTATTGGTGGCGGCGAAGACACAGCTGGTCCGCTAGATTGACCGGACGTTACTTCAGCTTTATCAGTGTCAGTGGACATCGGAAGAGGAGTGATTTTCTGCTGAAAACAAGAAATCTTTCATCCTTTGAGACCACTTCACCTTCTTCAAGATACTGTCATTCTGGATGGGAATGATCAGGGAGTATACTTCATAAATAAGTATTATGTATCATTATACCTACTGGTCCCTGCCCTTCAAAAGGTTCGATAAGATCTAATGTTCAGTGAGTAGGAACCTATCCCGGGGGGGGGGGGGGTCAATGGCCAGTGACAGGGAGGAGAAAGAGAGACAGAGAGGGGAAGGGAGGAACGGAAATAGAAAAAATCTCGTTCTTTCTCTCAGTCCTTGTTTTTTTCTTGTCTGAAACAAGTGTCAACTCACATTACTAAACATTGCATAAGATCAAAGGGAGAGAGAATGAGAAAGATGGAGAAAGGGGGGCATAGAGGGAGGGTGAGAGAGAAAGGGAGAGCCTATTCCTATTCAGCTATTCATTCTCGCTTGCAAATATTTCCAACAAACAAAAATCATATTTCCAAACGATATTATAAAAATAAGTTTTTTAGCTCGCTCTCTCTCTCTCTCTCTCTCTCTTTAAGTCCTAAACCTCTCTCTTTCTTTCCTAATCTTCCTCCTCATCCTTTCCTTCCTTTTATTCTTCTCTCTCTCTTTCTCTCTCTCTCCCTCTCTCTTCCCTTTTCATCTCTTTGGGATTCTCTTCAAGTACATGTCACTCCACATTTTGCTACCATTATAATATTCAGTTTTCCTCTCTCTCTCCCTCCCTCTCTCTTTCTCTCTCAATCAGTCACTATCTTTATCTCATTCTAGCTCTTTACTCACACAATGGCAAATTACTTTTTCATTTCATGGAACTCTCTCTCTCTCTCTCTCTCTCTCTCTCTCTGTTTCTTTTTCCTCTTCTTCTTCTGTTTCTCTCTTCAAGACAAGATATTTCTTTGGATCCGTTCCAGAGTAATCATCTTTTTACGAAAAAAACGGGGAGAGAGAGAGAGAGAGAAAAACAGAGAGAGAGAGAAACTCTCTCTCTCTCTCTCTCTCTCTCTCTCTCTCTCTATCTCTCTCTCTCTCTCTCTCTGTTTCTTTTTCTTCCTCTTCTTCTTCTTCTGTTTCTCTCTTCAAGACAAGATATTTCTTTGGATTCGTTCCAGAGTAATCATCTTTTTACGAGAAAAACGGGGAGAGAGAGAGAGAAACAGGAAGAGAGAGAAGGGAAGAGGAAAGGAGAAATCTCTCTCTCTCTCTCTCTCTCTCTCTCTCTCTCTCTCTCTCTCTCTCTCTCTCTCTCTCTCTCTGTTTCTTTTTCTTCCTCTTCTTCTTCTGTTTCTCTCTTCAAGACAAGATATTTCTTTGGATCCGTTCCAGAGTAATCATCTTTTTACGAGAAAAACGGGGAGAGAGAGAGAGAGAGAGAGAGAAACAGGAAGAGAGAGAGAGAAGGGAAGAGGGAAGGAGAAAAAGATCTAATGTTCAGTGAGAAAATTGCCTTAATATGTTGCATATTTGTTCCAAATTTCATCAAAATCAGACCAACAGTTCCATAATTTATTATTTATAATTCAGTGACGTCACAGTGAAATTGTTAAGGAGGAGGAGGAGTAAGAGAAAACTAGAACTTTCCCTCTCATCCTCTCCATCTCCTCTTCTAATCTCTCTACTTTCATCGCTTTCTTTCCACTCTTCTTCCCTCTTTCATCATACCTTTATTTCTCCTCCTCCTCCTTTGTTTTCTCTTTCTCCCTCTATAATTTCACAGCCACGCCACTGAAATCTGATGCAATCAGAAATCACGGACTCGTAATTTTCACTCTGGTATTCTTATTTGTAGGTACGATTTGTCAGGAGTGACACAGACACGGACCGAAATGAGACAGGATGTCATTTCCTACTTTTATTGCTCGTTGTTTGCCGGCCTGACTTGGTTACACTTTGGTGATTCCGATAGTAGTTGGACTGCGACAGTGCCGGAGTGAAGAGAAACTGAAACCCTTTATGCCCGATCTAACACAGATAGTTTTCAGTTAGCCAGAGTTAAAGAAATAATGCCATGTAAGCGCAAGACCGCGGGTTCGATTCCGCCCGGGCCGGATTTTATCCTGAAGGGATAACGTTCATTTTCAACACACTTGAGACACATTTTAGCGGGTCAGCCATGGCAGCTCATGTTGATACATTTGAAGCTCAAGTATTAAACTCAGTTCTTTGTCTAAGCACTTTGTTATTGAAGCTTGAGAATGAACATTACTCTTCTGTTTCGTTCCATGGAATATATTTCTTGTTTTATGAACTGTTATCGGAATCTCATACAGCACCCATCAGATTTTGAAATGTCAGAATGTAAACTACTCTATACCGTACGTATGTTTAGAAGAAATGACTCTATTACTAAGCAGAGTTATGAGTTCTGAGAATGTAGGATTGCATTGTACATACATCTATATTATATTATTAATATTACTGTTGTCTTTTTTATCATATTATGTTATGTTATTTAGGTATAAATAAGTATTGTAAATTGTAAGTATGATCTAGGCTAGGATGATGTTAGGTACATTGGATAAGTCTAGGTACGATTTTTACTTTTTTAATATACTCACATTTTAATTAAAATGGGAAAATAAAACGTACCTACCTATTTCATAATATTTATTACCTACTCGATTTGAATCCTCTCTTTTCTTTCTTACGTTTTTATCCACAGTTTCCCTTCATATTATTATGACAGGAGTCATAGGACATAGTCCGACATAAACCGCATAGGTATGAGAGAGACAAACCCTGTGAGGGGTAAGGGGGGGAGGGGGGTGCGGTTAGCACTAGAAGAAAAGAAAAACTACCTATCCATTCTGCTTAATCTTGAAAAAGTACCTACACAGATCTAAAATTTTGGCCAAGCAAGAACTTACATCACAGAAGGCTCTGGTTTCGATCCCCTGAATCAACCAAATTTCTTTAAATTGACAAAAAGTATTGTCCAAATGAGAGCTCTTCCTCATAAGAACTCTTTTCCCTGTAGATACCTACCTATAATAAATTAGGTCAATTTACGATGAGGTAGGTAGGTAGTTAAACAATTCAGTGGATGTATCAACAATTTCAGAAAGAATAGGTGTACAGAAGGCTCTGGTTTCGATCCCCTGAATCAACCAAATTTCTTTAAATTGACAAAAAGTATTGTCCAAATGAGAGCTCTTCCTCATAGAACTCTTTCCCCTGTAGATACCTACCTATAATAAATTAGGTCAATTTACGATGAGGTACATAGGTAGGTAGTTAAACAATGCAGTGGATGTATCAACAATTATTTCAGAAAGAATAGGTGCGAATATTTATTCCATTATATCTGAATGCTAACTAAATTAGTGGAGATGTCATTATTACGACTTACGCGTAAGCCCCAATGTAGGTAGTGGATGTGATCATTTTACAAGTAATGAATGCTAACTAAATTAGTGGAGATGTCATTATTACGACTTACGCGTAAGCCCCAATGTAGGTAGTGGATGTGATCATTTTACAAGTGAAACCTGAACCTGAATCAAATGGTGGATGTGCCAAAACTACTAACATTACGAATAGCGTAATGATGACGTCACAAAATATGGGTCAGCCATTGATTGAGATGACGTCATAGCTCAGTTTGCAGCTCGTTAGTTTAGATGTATCGATTTTCAAAATCAGCTGTTTTGTTTTCTCGTTTTCTAGAACAAAACAAAACACAAAACAAGTCGCAGTAGAACGAAGCAACGAAGAGGAAGATTTTTTAAAAAATAACTACTAACATTACGAATAGCGTAATGATGACGTCACAAAATATGGGTCAGCCATTGATTGAGATGACGTCATAGCTCAGTTTGCAGTTCGTTAGTTTAGAAGTATCGATTTTCAAAATCAGCTGTTTTGTTTTCTTGTTTTCTAGAACAAAACAAAACAAGTCGCAGTAGAACGAAGCAACGAAGAGGAAGATTTTTTTTTTTTTAAAATCATGCTTGATTGAGTTTGTTGTGTTGCACGATAACACCTGTCCTTGTAAGATACACCTAACTTCAATTTGTGACCTGCAGCCAATTCTTGAAAGGGTTAAGGAATGTGTGACTTTTGTTTGTGTTTTGACGCAATTGACACATTTCATATAGAACGAAGCAACGAAGAGGAAGATTTTTTAAAAAATAAGCTACCTATAGCCCTATTTGATAAGCTAGCTAAGTGATAAGTAGTGATAAAAAAACAATGGGAAATGTCAGGTAATTAAATGATTTATTGTGCACGTAGAAGAGAATATTGTAATTTGTTAACAACACTCTTTCATGAATCATTCTTCCAGTTCGCCCTATTAAGTTTATCATATCCATGTAAAACATAAAACAGACATCTGATGCATGAAATAAAAATAACTAATGCATTTAAGAACATAAAATATACACCTATATATATACATATATACCTATAAATTCTGTACACTTTGTTTTCGAATACTTGCATTTGATGTTCTTCTCGCTTCGTAACGCTCCATGTCTCTGATCCGTATAAAAAGCTATTTTCATAACTGTGTTTGCTAGTTTTCAACTCATAGGTACCTAATATACCTACATACATAATTATAACATGTACCTACCTACCTACTGAACGTATTAATTTGATGATATCACACACCTAAGTACCAACCCAGTAGAACTTGTTTATCAGTATGTGTTAGGTAATTAATGTCTACATGAGAAAGAATTTTAATCATTATTGATGACTAAATAAAGCATTCAAACAGAAACTTGGTTTAGTCTAAAACAATAGGATATTGATAAGGAAAATGAAATCAATTTTTGTCTGTGTTTTTCACCTGGTTATTTTACCTATATGAAAAAGAAAAAAAAAACTGAAAACCATTTCTTTCATTTACAGAGATGGCCACTGATCCAACATTGGCATCTGAAAACTGGGCTCTGAATATGGAAATATGTGACATCATAAATGAAACTGAAGATGGCCCTAAAGATGCTATCAAAGCTATCAGAAAGAGACTTCAACAGTACGCGGGAAAAGATTACACAGTCATCATGTACACATTGACTGTATTGGAAACTTGTGTGAAGAATTGTAACAGAAGATTTCACATCCTAGTATGCAGCAAGGATTTCATACAAGAACTGTATAAACTCATTGGACCAAAAAATGAACCCCCCATCATAGTGCAGGACAAAGTTTTGAGTTTGATTCAGAGCTGGGCAGATGCATTTAAAGACATTCCAAATTTAGAAGGAGTAAATCAGATCTATCAAGAACTACGCAGCAAAGGCATTGAGTTTCCTATGACTGATTTAGATGCTATGGCTCCAATCATCACACCAAAAAAGGTATGAAAAATCTTCTCTGTATGCATCTCCTTAAAATCACCTATCATTTATCAGTCTTGCCATGTTACAGTTTTGTCAACTTCTCACTGCAGTATCACACCAAAAAAGGTATGAAAAATCTTCTCTGTATGCATCTCCTTAAAATCACCTATCATTTATCAGTCTTGCCATGTTACAGTTTGTCAACTTCTCACTGTAGTAGGTAATATCATCACACCAAAAAAGGTATGAAAAATCTTCTCTGTATGCATCTCCTTAAAATCACCTATCATTTATCAGTCTTGCCATGTTACAGGTTTGTCAACTTCTCACTGTAGCAGGTAACCAACCTTTAAGAACAGATCAAAAGGCCCCAGGATAAAATGAAAATTTTGTGTGGAAAACATCATTGCTCCAGACGTTTACATAATTTCAGCTAAATACATTTTTCTTCCAGTCAAAAGAGGTTGCCAGTTCTCATCCAGTCCAACGTAGCAAAGTACCAATGGGGGCTGCAGGAGATCATGATGAGCGACTAACTCCAGAGCAGGTGACCAAACTACACAAAGATCTAGAAGTTGTCCAAGCTAACATGGCTGTTTTCAATGAAATGTTAAACACTCTCATCCCTGGTCAAGAACATTCCAGTGATATTGAACTCATTACTGTAAGTATAAATCTGTAATGTAAGTACATCCAAAGGTATTGTCAAAAGTATTCAAGGACTTTGTATATTGAAGACTGTAATGGGTATAAATCTGTAATGTAAGTACATCCAAAAATATTGTCAAAAGTATTCAAGGACTTTGTATATTGAAGACTGTAATGGGTTTAGTCAGGATACTCATAGAGCTCTTCAATCCAGTTGACATGAAATGTTAAACACTCTCATCCCTGGTCAAGAACATTCCAGTGATATTGAACTCATTACTGTAAGTATAAATCTGTAATGTAAGTAGGTACATCCAAAGGTATTGTCAAAAGTATTCAAGGACTTTGTATATTGAAGACTGTAATGGGTTTAGTCAGGACACTTGTAGAGCTCTTCAATCCAGTTGATCTTTTGAATGGAAGAATATTCTCTTTAATGTTTACACCATTTTCTACCTTCCCTTTAAAACTAGCTTTAAATGGGGTCAAATCCTGAATTACCCATTGTATACTTACTTTATCACTTATTTTCCTGCTTTCTTCCATACAGGAGCTGCATGCTACATGCAAAGCCATGCAGGAAAGGATAGTCCAGTTGATTAGTAAATATAGTCAAGAAGATTTCATCACTGAACTTCTTCAAGTTAATGATCAGCTGAATAATCTGTTCCTGAGGTAAGAAAGCATCTTTTCATCATCATCATCTATCTTTTGCTGGGGGCAAACTCCATGGCCAAGTGTGTATCACACTAGGCTTGCACACTGGAGGTCCTGGGTTCAATTCCCAGCAGGGTCCAAGTTTTTAAATTATTTTGTTATACAGTTCAATGTTAGCTGTTTATCAGGGGAGGTTTCAAGATATTTATTTTTTTAAAAAGGGAAAAATTGTTTGAGTTGATTTCTAAGAAAGACTGAAAGAAGAGTTGAATGGAAAAGGAAAGCGAAAGAGTGTTGTCTTGGCATTTTCTGTATAAAAAAAGTAGTTATCTACTAAAGAAGTTTTCTAATGCTTTTAAAATTTGAAAGATGTTTGTTTACTATTTATTTTATATTTTTTGTCTGTTTTCTAATTATTTTTTAAAGATATATTAATTTTGTGTCTCACATAACGGCTTTGGGGATTCAACTGAGCTTAGTTGCTTGCTTCAAATGTTAACTGCTTATTTTGTTAATCTAGGCTCAACATCTTGGTGTTGTAGGATTTGTTAGTAAACAAATAATGAAATAGAAGAAATAAATACATTCATTGAACACATTGACCAACGGAGTAAAGGTCAAGGCTGTGCTACTCAGAACCGAGTTTTTAAAGATATATTAATTTTGTGTCTCACATAACGGCTTTGGGGATTCAACTGAGCTTAGTTGCTTGCTTCAAATGTTAACTGCTTAGGTATTTTGTTAATCTAGGCTCAACACCTTTGTGTTTTAGGATTTGTTAGTAAACAAATAATGAAATAGAAATAAATACTTACATTCATTGAACACATTGACCAATGGAGTAAAAAAGGTCAAGGCTGTGCTACTCAGAACCGAGTATAATAAATAATACCTATCCAGTTGAAATCTCAAGCATATCTCTTCTACACAGTGAATCCAATATAAAAATAGTAATATTAAATATGAAATTTTAAATACATATAAAATTATTATCAACTAAAATTCCTAACCCTCTTTTCCTTTTTTGATTAAAGGGGCAGCAAATTTTACAGGATTTAAAATTCACTAGTTCAAACCTACAAGGTGGAGTGAGTAGTTACTTGATCACCCTGTATTTCAGTGAATCCAATATAAAAATAGTAATATTAAATATGAAATTTTAAATACATATAAAATTATTATCAATTAAAATTCCTAACCCTCTTCCTTTTTTGACTGAAGGGGCAGCAAATTTTACAGGATTTAAGTTTCACTGGTTCAAACCTACAAGGTGGAGTGAGTAGTTACTTGATCACCCTGTATTCCTGGAAATAACCAGCAGATCATGATGACCTAGACCTAGAGAGTCATCCATTCAGATTGATATGAAACAACCACACACAACATTACTTGTGATATGTTGGGGATTAGAGCTTTGAATGTGTTGCTGGCTAAAGATTTTGAGCCAGCCCAAGTTAGATTCAACTACCGTCTCGTCTGAGCGTGACTGGCTGGTCTAATGAAAAATATGTAGATAATTAATATTATTGGTAGGCATGACAGGTAGCATGCTACTTTTACGAAGATCGTCTAGTTACATGCTACCTTTACTAATATCGCCTAGTTACATGCTACCTTTACTAATATCGTGCCTCTAAAAAAAAAAAAAAAAAAAAAAAAAAAACAGAATCACCATGCTCGCGAATAATCTGTGGATATCACAAACAATCCGAGGATACCACAAACAAACACCACCTCCACTCAGGTTAGGTTAGTTCGCGTTGTACGCGGATTATTCATGGGGTACGCGGATTTTTCGCGATATGCGTAGATTATCGATATATTTGTTAGCGGTTTTTACGCGGATTGTTCGCGGTTTACGCGGATAGCTACTAACGGACCTTGTGGAAAATAGGAATCATAAAAAAGGTACGTAATCTTAATCATTCATAAAACTTTGGCACATTTCAGGAGCTGGTTTAAATTCTAAAACGACTAGGTTGCTTTAACCCCGCCATTATCTTCAGTAGCAAAGTCGGTACCCCTATAGTACAGTATGTGTTTGAAGAGTAATGAGAATTATTCTTTTGTTTTGTGCCATGCGATTGTCTCGAATGTCAATGATCAGGACCCAATACTTGGGGTAAGACATGTCATGGACGTTTTGAATGTGTTTCCTTCCTCATAACATTCTTATAATGAAAAATTGTTCTCTTTCGACTTGAGTGAATGGATCATTTCCTATCTATTGCTCATTTTATACACAGACTTTCTGTTAGTTAATCCCCTTTATCTTTGAAGTTTTCAGTATAATTATTCCTCTCATTAGGTCTAAAGAGAACAGTTCACTTTTAATATTTTTTCCAGTGCTTTATGACCATTAATTTATTTCCACCTTGATTGCGCATTATTAGTTAATCCCCTTTATATTTGAAGTTTTCAGTATAATTATTCCTCTCATTAGGTCTAAAGAGAACAGTTCACTTTTAATCTTTAGTTAATCCCCTTTATATTTGAAGTTTTCAGTATAATTATTCCTCTCATTAGGTCTAAAGAGAACAGTTCACTTTTAATCTTTTTTCAGTGCTTTATGACCATTAATTTATTTCCACCTTGATTGCGCATTGATTAGCATTTTACGTTCATAATGAAGTTTTATTTAGATAGCTTTAAAAACACTTGAGCCGTTAACTTTATTAATTGTCTTTCTAATTGTTATGTCCTCTGCAAGTTAAATCTCTAGTTAACCTTTCATGGTATGGTCTATTTAGAAACTTTGCTGTAACAGTACAACCTACCTACCTTATTTCTAATTCCTAAATCAAAAAAACAGAAAGAATGTTTCTAATTGCTACTAAAATATCCCTAATAAACTTACCTAAGTGTCTTTCGTACATCATATTTATGAGGCGTTTGAAGTTTTCCTGAAAGAAATATAAAACCATAAATTTGATAATTTTATCTAGGTAATTTTTGAAAAACAATTTGCAAGGATGTTACATTTTTTCCTTGTATCCAATTGATTGAGCCAAACCTTCCTTTACAGGAATTGCCAATGGTGCCTATCCAATTTTATTATTGTTACTTTTTAAAGAGGTTTTACAGAGGAAACTGTAACTGCTAAGGTCTTATTATCCTGAAATCAGTTCGAGCGATTTCTTGCCGAGAGAGCGGTAGCTGCAGACACCCCACCTAGTCAATCGGGAGATGCTGGCTCTCAACCAAATCGTAAATCCAAACAAGAGGCCCCTGTGTTTGGTATGGAGTTGTCGCGCCAGTGAAACCAAGATACGAGTTAAATATATAATAGTTAAATCCTTTTTAATACGAGTTAAATCCCCTCTGATAATAATTTCCCGGTATCAGTCCTTATCGAGGTCGTGCTTGCGTAGGTCTATCATAAGATAGGAAGGAAATGAGATAGATATACCTACCTATGCAATAAAAGGGGGGGGAGGGAGGATTTTTATTTTTACTTTTTAAATTAATTGAGAATGTAGCACAAAATGTAAGACCGTTCTTCGTTTGACTACGGGAACAAAAGGACTTTTCAGTCCTATTTCAGTAGGAGCACAGTGGCTAAAGCGCATAGAATTCATCGGTCCTGATATATTATACCACTCAAGCAACGTTTTGCATTTGAAATGTACACGGGTCTGGTAATGTTCCATGAAATTTCAAGTTTCTCATAATGTATCCAAATTATTTTGTTATACAGTTCAATGTTAGCTGTTTATCAGGGGAGGTTTCAAGATATTTATTTTTTTAAAAAGGGAAAAATTGTTTGGGTTGATTTCTTAGGAATAAAAAGAAAGACTGAAAGAAGAGTTGAATGGAAAAGGAAAGCAAAAGAGTGTTGTCTTGGCATTTTTCTGATTTGTACATTTTCTCAAGCACTAGAGACTCTTCACTGTTTAAGGAGCACACGTCCATCTCTTCATCCTCCTGACAATATTCTTCTCTTATTAACTCTGCTTTGTTCTCCTGATGAATCATTTTATTTTCAGACTGGTCCACTTTATGCACATTTCCTATCTCCTTAGTGAGCTTACCAGGTTCATAAGGTCGACTTTCGTCTTCTAAATGTTTCTTGTACGCTTCCTTGTAGTAACTGTTGGTACTTTTCAGTATGATGAGAGAGTACCACACCACTACTACTAGAACAATGAGGCCTTGAATGCTGAACATCTGGAAAATGAAGAAGAATTTGTCAACATACCTACTTACTTAAATACAGGAGTCGCTAGTCGGTATAATTTGTTCCTTCCAAATGGAAAACTAGCATATCTCAAGCATTCAAAGTTGACAGAGAAAATTGAAATCCCTATATCGGATATGTAAGAGTACCACACCACTACTACTAGAACAATGAGGCCTTGAATGCTGAACATCTGGAAAATGAAGAAGAATTTGTCAACATACCTACTTAAATACAGGAGTCGCTAGTCGGTATAATTTGTTTCTTCCAAATGGAAAACTAGCATATCTCAAGCATTCAAAGTTGACAAAGAAAATTGAAATCCCTATATCGGATATGTAGCTCTCTTGTTACAGTACGTCATATCTTTGCTTACAAATCAAGTCATATAATAGAAAGTCATTGTTCATAGCTGGAAGCTCAATACTGAGGTAAACTTGCTTCATTGGTGAAACTTCATACAATGTCAAAATGAAATGATTCTCACATGAAAGCTGTCTTTGTGCTGGTATGTTCTAAGTAAGTTATCACAGCTGTATAAGAGCTCCCTAGCCAACGGGTTTATACCTATTTTGTATGTAATATGTACTTACTTACTAGCTTTTCTACCTGCAGTAGCAAGTTATTGTGATTGTTTGATTAACAGTTAGAGAGAAACGAGTTTGATATTTTCTTTGTCAATATTAGAGATTTAAGTTCAATATTGTATGAAATATGTAATAAACTGAGTACTTACATTTACATGTACCTACCTACTGGGTCTCTTTAGTCGGTCAATCTACCTACCTTTTTGTACATACCTAGCTAATTGGTAGGTACTAGCTACTCAAGTTGTAACGTAGGTAGGTAAGTAAGTAATAGGTTTATACCTAACTAGTTTATAGAATTGGGATTTAAAAACCAATACTTAGATGCCTACCTCGTTAGTGACTGATAGTGACTCTCGCGAAATCTGCTCAAAGACCTTTGACGACCTTATCTCTCATAAAATGTGTACTTAATATGGTTGAAGTTTCTAGGGTTGTTGACTTTATTCAATAGAGCTGGACAGGTGATTTCCCATTGGAATCATGGATATAATTGAGCAGCTGATACAAATAGGGCCAACCCATCGTAAGGAGCATGACAATAGAGTTGGCCATAACAAACATTTTCATCGTCCCGATTCCATCATCTGAAGACAGCCATCCGGCAAAACCTTCGTTTTCGTTGATGTGATCGGTTATGATCGGTTTCTTTTTCTCTTCAGGACCCGGGTTCGATTCTTTCTTCGGCTCAGAAGTGAGTTTCTTGTATGCGGTACCTGCTCTGTATGTTGTTGTTCCTCTGTTACCCTTGTTTTTCATACTCCTGCGAACTGGAAATGAATTTTAGTTAGGGATCTATGATGGTACAAAGTCATCATTCATGAGAAAAAACAAATCATGAGCTGGTATTTTTAATCATGGTGTCTCTGTGATAGCTTTTTTTTTCTCCTCCTCTCAGCTTGTGTTAAAATGGCTGACAGTTGTTTTAAATTAAAATGAAAATTTCGCATGAGTTCAATATGTGAAAATGTAAATATATGTGCACACTCAGTGTGTACTCTGCACTAACAAAACGACTACTATTATTTTAATATGCTATGTGTTCAGGATTTTGATCTCTGTATTGTTCGTGTGTTTAAATTTCACATTGAACGTCAGAAACAGAATAGCAACATCGCATTGAAATTAATCAATTTCTTATTTTGTTTATCTAGGAAACAGTACGTGGAATGAGAGACAGTGCTCCTCTGAGTTTTTCATTTGACTCATACGAGTATAGAAATGAAATTTTGTGTTTGGAAAACATTCTAAGTCGTGTTGTTCCTATGTGAGCACTTGGTATTATAATCGCGTGTGTTTAAATAGATTCAATTTCAATCTATGTAGGTACATACCTACTTCCTAGAATCCTAGATAATGAGGAATTTCTTCAG
>NW_007378330.1:58499-95531 GCF_000475195.1 Diaphorina citri | reverse complement strand
ATTGGCCGGGGCAAAAAATAATTTTTACTCATCATTTTATGAGGTAATCTCAAGGAAAATTAGGTATTGAAAATTATGCATACATTATTTACTACTCAATTAAAACCGCTTTCTTTTTTACGTTTTCAGGTGGCCCGTTCTCAACATCATGGTGGCTGACGTGGTTCTAGGATTGATGAACTCGGTTCCATTCTACAAACCCTGTCCTGTCAGCACAAGATCACACTTCCATCTGCGCAATGATTCTGAGGATTATCTCACAAGCTGCTTTCTAGGACTATACAATATACATACATATCTAAGTTTCCTGCAAAATGTGTGTTTTTAGAACCAAAATTTGAAATTGGATTACTCTAATGCCAGCCACTCACCCATAAACCGTCAGAACGTGCGGCGGAAAAAAAAACTTGAGACCAAAGTTTGTCAGACCGTCTCGTCTGAGCGTGACTGGCTAGTCTAATGAAAAATATGTATATAATTAATATTATTGGTAGGCATGACAGGTAGCATGCTACTTTTACTAATATCGCCTAGTTACATGCTACCTTTACGAAGATCGTCAGCAGTAATCCCATACTATTGGATCCTGAATCTGAGAAACTCAATCTCTCGTCTCTGCACGCAACGCCTGTAACTTAGCTTCAACCTGTGCATTTTTAAACCCGAGGTGAGCAAAGTTTCAGGTGAGTGGGTGTCATTGAAATCACGAGCCCATCATTACATCGAATGTTCTCGCTGCCCATTCATCACTTGAAAACCCATCGTGTGATCAGAAGAAATGTTCAGACAAAAGACTTGAAGACTATGTGACTGATGGGCGCTGGAAGTGACCGAAATTAGTTAGATCTTGAAAGGAAAGACCGCTTGAGTTTGATTGTTGATAGTATTGAATTTGATTTGAATTAAAACAAAAAGACGTAGGTAACAATTTAACAAAATGAAACTGTCAGTAAAAAATCTGGTGGTACCTTCACCTTTTATATTCTTGTTATTAAATACATTGGTAGGTATACCTATTTGGTACGGTGATTTAAAAATTTGTACAGAAATCAGAGTTCTCTGGATTAATATTACCTATTACTATTTTTATTATTATTTTAGTTCTGTCCATAATTTGTGTCACTTGAGAATCTCAAGATGTGTCCATCCTATGCCCATTTTGGCTTCCTTTTGGTCAATGCCAAAATATAGGTACCAGGATCAAATAATGGCTTACCTTATTTTCTATTTGACTAGGGTTCTTAGTTGAACTAAGAACCCTAGTCAAATAGAAAATAAGGTAAGCCATTATCTAATTTGGGTGTCTAATATGAATCTAATTAATAATAATTCACCAGGATCAAAATTAACAATATCTAAAACACACACTTGGGACACATTTTAGCGGGTCAGCCATGGCAGCTCATGTTGATACATTTGAAGCTCAAGTATTAAACTCAGTTCTTTGTCTAAGCACTTTGTAAGACCATTCAAATGGTAGTCGGTACCATAAGGTTTTACTCTGATAGACGACAGCTTAGTAGGATGTTGTTCTGTACAGCTTTAGGCCAAACCCCCTAGAATTTGTTCACCTACGCGTCTGATTCATCTAATTGTTAGTACGTACCTCCTACCTCTATCAAGTATATCAAGTTCACATAAATAATTTGACAGTCATTTCTCATTTCTGTAGCAAAGACCATTCAAATGGTAGTCCGTACCATAAGGTTTTACTCTGATAGACGACAGCTTAGTAGGATGTTGTTCTGTACAGCTTCAGGCCCGAGATTCAAATGAACTTTTACTAGAGAAGGGGAAATATTTAAGTCTTTAGTGACGAAAGTTGTATTACTTTCTTTCCTCTAGGAAAAGGAAAGTAAAAATTGCTTGATTAAAGATTGGCCGGGCAAAAAATAATTTTTACTCATCATTTTATGAGGTAATCTCAAGGAAAATTAGGTATTGAAAATTATGCATACATTATTTTTTACTGAATATTTAAGTCTTTAGTGACAAAAGTTGCATTACTTTCTTTCCTTTAGGAAAAGGAAAGTAAAAATTGCTTGATTAAAGATTGGCCGGGGCAAAAAATAATTTTTACTCATCATTTTATGAGGTAATCTCAAGGAAAATTAGGTATTGAAAATTATGCATACATTATTTTGTGAATGGGAATGATAACAGATTTCTTCCATTCGTCCGGTATTTTCTCCTGTTGCCATATTATTTTTTACTACTCAATTGAAACCGCTTTCTTTTTTACGTTTTCAGGTGGCCCGTTCTCAACATCATGGTGACTGACGTGGTTCTAGGATTGATGAACTCAGGTCCGTTCTACAAACCCTGTCCTGTCAGCACAAGATCACACTTCCATCTGCGCAATGATTCTGAGGATTATCTCACAAGCTGCCTTCTAGGACTATACTTACTTACTTATCCGGTTATACAGGCCGTGAAGGTCCAAAACCTGCTCTGATGAGCCTTCTCCACCTCGGTCTATCTTGCGCTGACTATACAATATACATTCCTGCAAAATGTGTGTTTTTAGAACCAAAATTTGAAATTGGATTACTCTAATACCAGCCACTCACCCTTATACCGTCAGAACGTGCGGCGGAAAAATAACTTGAGACCAAGGTTTGTCAGACCGTCTCGTCTGAGCGTGACTGGCTGGTCTAATGAAAAATATGTAGATAATTAATATTATTGGTAGGCATGACAGGTAGCATGCTACCTTTACGAAGATCGTCAGCAGTAATCCCATACTATTGGACCCTGAATCTGAGAAACTCAATCTCTCGTCTCTGCACGCAACGCCTGTAACTTAGCTTCAACCTGTGCATTTTTAAACCCGAGGTGAGCAAAGTTTCAGGTGAGTGGGTGTCATTGAAATCACGAGCCCATCATTTCATCGAGTGTTCTCGCTGCCCATTCATGACTTGAAAACCCATCGTGTGATCAGAAGAAATGTTCAGACAAAAGACTTGAAGACTATGTGGCTGATGGGCGCTGGAAGTGACGCGAACTCAGGTTAGGTTAGTTCGCTTTGTACGCGGATTTTTCGCGATATGCGTCGATTATCGATATATTGTTAGCGGTTTTTACGCGGATTGTTCGCGGTTTAAGCGGATAGCTACTAACGGACCTTGTGGAAAATAGGAATCATAAAAAAGGTACCTAATCTTAATCATTAATAAAACTTTGAATTTCATACAGATTCAACCGCTACGAAAGCAACCGAGAAGCTGCTATTGGTAAACAAAATCCGGATGCTGCATCCAAACTAAGCAAGAAACCTGATGTAGCGGCTGATAGTGGTCCTTCTCTCATAGATCTGGATGATGATGACCCAGTCGATGTAGGATTGAACTCCAACCTGTCCAAACTCAGTAAGTTGATTGAATATACCTGGTTTATTTATCCTGCTAAGATGGGACTGAAAAGTACCTTTACTCCTGTAATCTATCCAAGGTCTTATGTATTTTGACATTTTTTGTGATACAGGTTTTTGTGTTTACATTATTCTTGTTTATTTATCCTGCTAAGATGGAACTGAAAAGTACCTTTACTCCTGTAATCTATCCAAGGTCTTATGTATTTTGACATTTTTTGTGATACAGGTTTTTGTGTTTACATTATTATGTACTTTATAATACAGAATACATTAAAGGGAATTCAGCTAAAAAACTAAAGTTGTACGTTTTGATTCTGCCACAGACATTTCTCAACCTCCCGCTAAAACGAGTCCGAGCTCACAAGTTGAAGTATGTATTTTGACATTTTTGGTACAGGTTTTTGTGTTTACATTATAATTATGTACTTTATAATACAGAATACATTAAAGGGAATTTAGCTAAAAAACTAAAGTTGTACGTTTTGATTCTGCCACAGACATTTCTCAACCTCCCGCTAAAACGAGTCCGAGCTCACAAGTTGAAGATTCGGAGTTCGATATGTTTGCCCAGTCCAGGAACGTCACCTATGAAGGATCCAAAAAGTCGTGCGTATTTTCAGTTTTAATAACTAGAAGAATGCTTTGCATACTCTTTAAATCTCTTCCTATTGACATAAGGATTCGCAAAAGTTTAGAAATTTTCAAGACCTCGCTGGTAAAGTATCTCGAATTACGAGTGGTGCCCCCCTCTCTCTGGTTTACAGTGAAATAAAACATCTTCCAGCCAAAAGCGTTTCGACTGAAAGAGTTTCTTCAGGAGAATCTTGCCATTTAAAAGAATTCAATCTCTTCCTATTGACATAAGGATTCACAAAAGTTTAGAAATTTTCAAGACCTCCCTGGTAAAGTATCTCGAATTACGAGTGGTGCCCCTCTCTCTCTGGTTTACAGTGAAATAAAAGATCTTCCAGCCAAAAAATTTTCGACTGAAAGAGTTTCTTCAGGAGAATCTTGCCATTTAAAAGAATTGTAGAATGCCACCTCTAATATCTGACGTTTTTCACATTTCAGAGGCAGTTCGTATGAGGATAATCTGAAACCTGCACAAATGAGCGGACTAGGAGAGTTCAATAAGGCAAAAGCCACACCCCCTCCTTCTCTAACTGGGGTGAGTATCAGCACGCTCTTTCTTGAGAAATATTTTTGTAATACTTTTTCCTCCCTCCATTTCTGAGAAGTTTAATTTTAGAACTTTTCAACTTATTTGTTGAGTAAACGCTTTTAACTCTTGATGTCCGCTCGCCTCCCGACATACTTGATTTGAAAGCAGATCTAGGAGTTCTCAATGCATCACTGAAGTTGAGCAACGTTATGCGTGGTTGGTACCTGGACGGGAGATCGTCTAGGGTCTAGGGACATCACTTTCTGCTGGTTATATCGGAGTGCACTCAACTTCGTGAGGACATTTCAGGAGCTGGTTTAAATTCTCAAACGACTAGGTTGCTTTAACCCCGCCATTATCTTCAGTAGCAACGTCGGTACCCCTATAGTACAGTATGTGTTTGAAGAGTAATGAGAATTATTCTTTTGTTTTGTGCCATGCGATTGTCTCGATTGTCAATTAAAAGAATTATAGAATGCCACCTCTAATATCTGTCTTTTTCACATTTCAGAGGTAGTTCGTATGAGGATAATCTGAAACCTGCACAAATGAGCGGACTAGGAGAGTTCAATAAGGCAAAAGCCACACCCCCTCCTTCTCTAACTGGGGTAAGTATCAGCACGCTCTTTCTTGAGAGATATTTTTGTAATACTTTTTCCTCCCTCCATTTTTGAGAAGTTTAATTTCAGAAATTTTCAACTTCATTGTTGAGTAAACGCTTTTAACTCTTGATGTCCGCTCGCCTCCCGACATACTTGATTTGAAAGCAGATCTAGGAGTTCTCAATGCATCACTGAAGTTGAGCAACGTTATGCGTGGTTGGTTCCTGGACGGGAGATCGTCTAGGGACATCACTTTCTGCTGGTTATATCGGGGTGCACTCAACTTCGTGGGGACATTTCAGGAGCTGGTTTAAATTCTAAAACGACTAGGTTGCTTTAACCCCGCCATTATCTTCAGTAGCAAAGTCGGTACCCCTATAGTACAGTATGTGTTTGAAGAGTAATGAGAATTATTCTTTTGTTTTGTGCCATGCGATTGTCTCGATTGTCAATGATCAGGACCCAATACTTGGGGTAAGACATATCATGGACGTTTTGAATGTGTTTCCTTCCTCATAACATTCTTGAAAAATTGTTCTCTTTAGACTTGAGTGAATGGATCATTTCTTATCTATTGCTCATTTTATACACGGACTTTCTGTTAGTTAATCCCTTGTCAATGATCAGGACCCAATACTTGGGGTAAGACATATCATGGACGTTTTGAATGTGTTTCCTTCCTCATAACATTCTTATAATGAAAAATTGTTCTCTTTAGACTTGAGTGAATGGATCATTTCTTATCTATTGCTCATTTTATACACGGACTTTCTGTTAGTTAATCCCCTTTATATTTGAAGTTTTCAGTATAATTATTCCTCTCATTAGGTCTAAAGAGAACAGTTCACTTTTAATCTTTTTTCAGTGCTTTACGCTACTACCAGCATCTTCGGTCATTTTCAGTAAACACTGCTTAGGAATGAATCACAGTAACACGGACTTTTCAATGCTCACGTTGTAAGTAAGAACTATGAACCTTAACGAACAACAGGAACACTGTGAGATATAAGAAATTATTGAAATCCTTCTGAAAATAGCTTAAATTCAGTAAAAATTTCTTAAAAATCTTAATTTCTTTTTCATAAATTTAAAAAATTTAAAATAAATGTGTGACCAAAATTTTAAAAATTCGCGGGTTCAATACTTCACTATTGAAGTCCTAAGGGACGAGCTGTAAACTACGGTAGTCAACAAAACTTCGGTAGTTCACGACGCGTATACACAAGAAAAATATCTGAATACTTTACCAACTTGAAATAACGTAAAATTGTTGTACCTACTTACCTAGGTACTTACACTACTTACGCACATTAAAAAAAAAATAGGTTGGTATATTTTTCGTAAATGCTGATCAATTACCTGCGAGTATTTATTATTATTTACCTAAATAACATCAGGATAAGACAACATTGAGTTTTAGATTCACATAAAACATAAACGATTAAACATGACTTCTATTATCAGTTTGCTGTACGTTGAACACAACTCACTTTGTGTAGGTTTGAATACACCTTCATGCTTGATTGAGTTTGTTGTGTTGCACGATAACACCTGTCCTTGTACCTAACTTCAATTTGTGACCTGCAGCCAATTCCTGAAAGGGTTAAGGAATGTGTGACTTTTGTTTGTGTTTTGACGCAATTGACACATTTCATATGCTTCCATAAAGCAGTTTGCAAAGTCAAACCCCATTCCTTTCAGGAATAGACCCCATTGCCTAGATCTATCGTGTATTTGTTCGATTGAAACTTTACCTTTGTCCCTTGCATAATACGTGCATGACCAAATGACCATAGAACCAGCTAGCGACCTGCAGCTAATTCCTGAAAGGGTTAAGGAATGTGTGACTTTTGTTTGTGTTTTGACGCAATTGACACATTTCATAGGCTTCCATAAAGCAGTCTGCAAAGTTAAACCCCATTCCTTTCAGGAATAGACCCCATTACCTAGGTCTATCGTGTATTTGTTCGATTGAAACTTTACCTTTGTCCCTTGCATAATACGTGCATGACCAAATGACCATAGAACCAGCTAGAGCTAGTTGGTAATTAAGAGTATTATATTACAATTGGCCGGTTTTTAAAAGAATGGGAACTCCATTTTTGTCAAATCAAAACTAAGTCTAAAACAAAGATCTACGAATTTATCATTATTTAAAAAGAAAAGTTCTTTACAAAATATGTATTGAATAAAGTACTACCTACCTACCCACCCACCCATCCACTTTAAGTTATAGGTATGTGTTTTGGTCTTTTGGTTTTCATTTCACCAAATTATTGATAAGCTGACAAGTAAGTACCTATTTTATGTTTTCCTCTGTGTAGGTATGCACACAAAGTTTTTTTTTCCATGAAAGTAAGAAACACTGGAAACAAGTTGTATGTTTATATGTTTATTCATCATCTTCATCTGCAAGTGTGAGACTGGCTGAAACCAAAGACTAAAGGAAGAAAGAGTTGTTGACATAGGTAGGTACTTAGGTAGGTAATTTATTAAATTCACAAAAAGACTAAAAAAAAGGGGTTTACTTAAAATAAATACATACAACAGTGTACAATGAGATGAGCAAAAACTTTTCCCTGCAAGAAGAGATAAAAATGCTATGAATTTTAATTAACTTCAAAACAATAGCAACTCTTTTTCATTAATTTAGCTTGCTTAACTTATTTTACCAAACTCTAAATGAAATAAAAATAGAATGCAATAGAATATGAAGAGCGAAGACACAATGCAGAGAGAAAACATCATTAACAATGGTTGAAAATTTAAATAATTTTACATCCAGACTTTTTGTTTTTCCCTCTACTCATTTTCTTCTTTTCATGATGTTTTGCTGGGTTTTTTAGTTTATCAACTGTTCTCATAAATTCACCATGATTTGTCCCGTATTTAACTTCTTTTCATGATGTTTTGCTGGGTTTTTTAGTTTATCAACAGTTCTCATAAATTCACCATGATTTGGCGTCCCGTATTTAACTAGTTTAGGATTTAGCATGTTCAGTTTAGTTCATGGGTAAGATTTGTACATTTTCTCAAGCACTAGAGACTCTTCACTGTTTAAGGAGCACACGTCCATCTCTTCATCCTCCTGACAATATTCTTCTCCTATTAACTCTGCTTTGTTCTCCTGATGAATCATTTTATTTTCAGACTGGTCCACTTTTCGCACTTCTATCTCCTTAGCAAGCTTACCAGGTTCATAAGGTCGACTTTCGTCTTCTAAATGTTTCTTGTACGCTTCCTTGTAGAAAACGTTAGTCCGTATACAGGGTGTACCTTAAGAAAAACTGCTCCATATGATTGTTAGCTGGCTAGTAGACTTTTGCCAATTGTAGGGCCACCCAGTTTATGCTACTAAGGCTAATTGGTGAATCATAACGTCAGTGAACCTTACGATACAGCCTAAGATCGAATTAAGTTCCAGATTCCACATTTAGTGTACCTACTTACTTGTTAACCTGATTGGTCGTATATCAGCAGCCAACCAATCAAATTTGTGCAAAAATGTTCTATTTAGGTACCTACGGGTACCTATATTCTCCAAAAGACTGCAGATTTGATCAACGAATGCCTTAATTTCAAACTACGCTGCGCCAGGTTACAAGAAATATATGAGACAAACGGAAATCCATTATTTAATCCACCCCGTATAAAAACACATTAAAATGAAGAGCACAACTACAGTGGTACCATAATTGCTTACTAGGTAGAAGGTTCCGGTTTGATACCCAACCCCGACCTGAAATTTACATCGACTTACAACTCATCGCATGTACAAACTGGTTGAAAGAGGGGATCTCCTGTAATTGTTATTTTAGATCCAGAAATTGAAACGGAAAATAGATAGGGTACTTCCTTACACAACCTTACTGTTGAAACAGATAAAGATAAGAAATACATTTAGTTTTACCACAAACCCCTTAATACCACCAAAAGTTATGCCACATCCCACTCTTTAAATACCTACGGGTTACCACTATAAGTAGGTATGTACCTACGGGTATTTGTGTTTCCTGAAACAAGTTCAAGTCTTCGGTATCTTGATATTGATAACTATCCCGATAAAAAAAGTCATCCAGTATTTAGTGTTTTCAGCAAAACATGACATGTATGGATACAACTAATTGTGTTGGTAGTAAGTGTTCTAATACCTGGGCCCACGGTGGCGTTTTTTCTTGAAACTAAGCCGATTATATCATTTAAACTACTCTTACTGAGTAAACTACTCAGTAAATCAAACCATTGATCCCATTATATCATGCTCAAGTCATACAAGTCATCTAGATTTTAACACCTGCAAACATTTCACGAAAGATTTCAATTTTAAGTTTATCATATCCATGTAAAACATAAAACAGACATCTGATGCATGAAATAAAAATAACTAATGCATTTAAGAACATAAAATATATACCTATATAAATACATATATACCTATAAATCACTTCTCCAGGTTTTACACATGTAAGTATACATGAAAGATTTTAATGCAATTTTATCGAAATCAAAATCTGCCCAAGTAGACCAACTTGAAGAAAATAAGTATTACAAACTGCAGGTAAATGTGTACCTCCAAAGAAGATAGAAATGATTAACCATCGGATTTTCATTTGTTTTTTGTTACAGATCATAAAATTCAATTATTGGTGGCGGCGAAGACACAGCTGGTCCGCTAGATTGACCGGACGTTACTTCAGCTTTATCAGTGTCAGTGGACATCGGAAGAGGAGTGATTTTCTGCTGAAAACAAGAAATCTTTCATCCTTTGAGACCACTTCACCTTCTTCAAGATACTGTCATTCTGGATGGGAATGATCAGGGAGTATACTTCATAAATAAGTATTATGTATCATTATACCTACTGGTCCCTGCCCTTCAAAAGGTTCGATAAGATCTAATGTTCAGTGAGAAAATTGCCTTAATATGTTGCATATTTGTTCCAAATTTCATCAAAATCAGACCAACAGTTCCATAATTTATTATTTATAATTCAGTGACGTCACAGTGAAATTGTTAAGGAGGAGGAGGAGTAAGAGAAAACTAGAACTTTCCCTCTCATCCTCTCCATCTCCTCTTCTAATCTCTCTACTTTCATCGCTTTCTTTCCACTCTTCTTCCCTCTTTCATCATACCTTTATTTCTCCTCCTCCTCCTTTGTTTTCTCTTTCTCCCTCTATAATTTCACAGCCACGCCACTGAAATCTGATGCAATCAGAAATCACGGACTCGTAATTTTCACTCTGGTATTCTTATTTGTAGGTACGATTTGTCAGGAGTGACACAGACACGGACCGAAATGAGACAGGATGTCATTTCCTACTTTTATTGCTCGTTGTTTGCCGGCCTGACTTGGTTACACTTTGGTGATTCCGATAGTAGTTGGACTGCGACAGTGCCGGAGTGAAGAGAAACTGAAACCCTTTATGCCCGATCTTACCACAGTTTTCAGTTAGCCAGAGTTAAAGAAATAATGCCATGTAAGCGCTAGACCGCGGGTTCGATTCCGCCCGGGCCGGATTTTATCCTGAAGGGATAACGTTCATTTTCGGAACGGCTGGCCTTCTCCTATCTTGTCTTCCTTCTGTCTTTGATTTCGGGACGATAAGACCCTAGCAGTTACAGTTCCCTCTTTAAATCCTCTTGAAAGAAAGAAAAAAAAAAAAAACTCATAGCTCGTAGTTGAAGAATGTAAAGAATTGAAAGCTCTCTCTTGTAGTGCCAGACACAGCTATTAGCCCAAACCCCCTAGAATTTGTTCACCTACGCGTCTGATTCATCTAATTGTTAGTACCTACCTCCTACCTCTATCAAGTATATCAAGTTCATATAAATAATTTGACAGTCATTTCTCATTTCTGTAGCAAAGACCATTCAAATGGTAGTCGGTACCATAAGGTTTTACTCTGATAGACGACAGCTTAGTAGGATGTTGTTCTGTACAGCTTTAGGCCCGAGATCCAAATGAACTTTTACTAGAGAAGGGGAAATATTTAAGTCTTTAGTGACGAAAGTTGCAGTACTTTCTTTCCTATAGGAAAAGGAAAGTAAAAATTGCTTGATTAAATATTGGCCGGGGCAAAAAATAATTTTTACTCATCATTTTATGAGGTAATCTCAAGGAAAATTAGGTATTGAAAATTATGCATACATTATTTTTTACTCACTCACTCACTCCCTCCGATGGCGTATTAGGGATATGTGAATCCCGTGCCGACCAGACTGCTTGCCTCCAAAGAACTCTATGTTGTGTCAACTCCTCCCAGATAGGTAAGAATATCATTTTATATTTGACATATTCCTGTATGATTGCTTTAGATTATGATCTAAGCTTAATATCTCAACATCCTCCTAGATTACACAATGTTGCACCGTCAGTCTTGCCACTCTATTATGTAATCCTTGGTTTTCATGACAACTACTATGATGTTGCACAGCTGTTACTGAAATGGTAAATATGTGTCATGTATGTGTGTGGGATAGGCTCCGTGGAAAAGCTATTTTCATAACTGTGTTTGCTAGTTTTCAACTCATAGGTACCTAATATACCTACATACATAATTATAACATGTACCTACCTACTGAACATATATTTAATTTGATGATATCACACACCTAAGTACCAACCCAGTAGAACTTGTTTATCAGTATGTGTTAGGTAATTAATGTCTACATGAAAAAGAATTTAATCATTATTGATGACAAAATAAAGCATTCAAACAGAAACTTGGTTTAGTCTGAAACAATAGGATATTGATAAGGAAAATGAAATCTTTTGTCTGTGTTTTTCACCTAGTTATTTTACCTATATGAAAAAGGCCAAACAAGAGGCCCCTGTGTTTGGTATGGAGCTGTCGCGCCAGTGAAACCAAGATACGAGTTAAATATCTAATAGTTAAATCCTTTTTAATACGAGTCAAATCCCCTCTGATAATAATCTCCCGGTATCAGTCCTTATCGAGGTCTTGCTTGCGTAGGTCTATCATAAGATAGGAAGGAAATGAGATAGATATACCTACCTATGCAATAAAAGGGGGGGAGGGAGGATTTTTATTTTTACTTTTTAAATTAATTGAGAATGTAGCACAAAATGTAAGACCGTTCTTCGTTTGACTACGGGAACAAAAGGACTTTTCAGTCCTATTTCAGTAGGAGCACAGTGGCTAAAGCACATAGAATTCATCGGTCCCGATATACCACTCAAGCAACGTTTTGCATGGTTGAAATGTACACGGGTTACGGTGTGGGACATCACGTGCTGCTATTTCGAGGTTCACTCAACTTCGTGAGTATAATTCTGGTAATGTTCCATGAAATTTCAAGTTTCTCATAATGTATCCAAATTATTTTGTTATACAGTTCAATGTTAGCTGTTTATCAGGGGATAGTAACGTAAAGCGTAAAGTCACTTTGAAAAAGAAGTAAACAGGACCTACCCCTATCAGTTTACAAATACCTACCTAGGTAGTACCTACTTATATCTCCTTAATAATCTTAATATAGAATAATTTCGAATTTCCATATACATGTGACCGCTATACAAAAACCTGTTCATCATCATCGAATTTCCAGATCCTGCTTTGATTTGTGAAAACTCCAGTGACCTACTTACTTACCTAACTTTCAATAAGGAATAACACTAATTTCCTCATTCTATCTGGAACCATGTTCATAAAACCTAGCAACATCTGATAACAAGGTAAGCCTATCTTTGCTTTTTAACACCTACCTACCCACCCATCCACTTTAAGTAATGTGTTTTGGACTTTTGGTTTTCATTTCTTCATTTCACCAAATTATTGATAAGCTGACAAGTAAGTATCTATTTTATGTTTTCCTCTGTGTAGGTATGCACACAAAGCTTTTTTTTAATGAAAGTAAGAAACACTGGAAACAAGTTGTACGTATGTTTATATATTGTTTATTCATCATCTACAAGTGTGAGACTGGCTGAAACTAAAGACTAAAGGAAGAAAGAGTTGTTGACATAGGTAGGTAGGTAGGTAGGTAGGTAGATAGGTAATTTATTAAATTCACAAAAAGACTAAAAAAGGGATTTAAAATAAATACATACAACAGTGTACAATAAGATGAGCAAAAACTTTTCCCTGCAAGAAGAGATAAAAATATGCTATGAATTTTAACATGAAATGTGAAATGTGAACTGTGAAATGTGAATGAGTGAATGGATCTCGTTCTTATAATATAAGATTCATCATCTTCATCTGCAAGTGTGAGACTGGCTGAAACTAAAGACTTAGGAAGAAAGAGTTGTTGACATAGGTAGGTAGGTATAATTTATTAAATTCACAAAAAGACTAAAAAAAGGGGTTTAAAATAAATACATACAACAGTGTACAATAAGATGAGCAAAAACTTTTCCCTGCAAGAAGAGATAAAAATATGCTATGAATTTTAATTAACTTCAAAACAATAGCCACTCTTTTTCATTAATTTAGCTTGCTTAACTTATTTTACCAAACTCTAAATGGTTGCACTTTTCATTCCTCGCCCAGAAAGAACTTTCCACTCCCTAGCGTGTCTTTCATGAAATGAACCAGAGGTTTTATAAGAAAGCTAGATTTAAGTCAGAAAGCTTTGATATACCAGAACGATATTTACAAACATATTAAATAGCCTTATCAAATATATTGACAATGAAATGGATGTTCAACTCAATGAAGTCTGTTAACATTACGTTTATGTATAATGGGCATATAAATTAGTGGTAACCGCTTTCTATTTCAGACTAGTGGCAAGAATACAAGTTTACCATTGGCCGGTTTTTAAAAGAATGCGAACTCCATTTTTGTCAAATCAAAACTAAGTCTAAAACAAAGATCTACGAATTTGTCATTATTTAAAAAGAAAAGTTCTTTACAAAATATGTATTGAATAATTTGAATATTTCAATTTACTTTACAGACACATAAGGAGAGCGATTTCGACGAAATGGCAGCTTGGTTGGGAGAAGGGGTGAGTAAATCATTATTTTTTACACAAAGGACTTCTTGCTCCAAACTTTGCACTTTTCATTCCTCGCCCAGAAAGAACTTTCCACTCCTAGCGTGTCTTTCATGAAATGAACCAGAGGTTTTATAAGAAAGCTAGATTTAAGTCAGAAAGCTTCGATATACCAGAACGATATTTACGAACATATTAAATAGCCTTATCAAATATATTGACAATGAAATGGCTGTTTGACTCAATTAAGTCTGTTAACATTACGTTTATGTATAATGGGCATATAAATTAGTGGTAACCGCTTTCTATTTCAGACTAGTGGCAAGAATACAAGTACCTTATCAAATATATTGACAATGAAATGGATGTTCAACTCAATGAAGTCTGTTAATAAAAATGGGCATATAAATTAGTGGTAACCGCTTTCTATTTCAGACTAGTGGCAAGAATACAAGTCGGATTTATGTATTTTTGGGTTATAAATCAGTGGTAACTACTATCTATTTCAGGCTAGCGGCAACAATACAAGTCGGAGCGGAGCTACAGCCGAAGAATCGCTTACAAGTAGCGAGTTCGAGCGATTTCTTGCCGAGAGAGCGGTAGCTGCAGACACCCCACCTAGTCAATCGGGAGATGCTGGCTCTCAACCAAATCGTAAATCCAAACAAGGTTATAAATCAGTAACTACTTTCTATTTCAGGCTAGCGGCAACAATACAAGTCGGAGCGGAGCTACAGCCGAAGAATCGCTTACAAGTAGCGAGTTCGAGCGATTTCTTGCCGAGAGAGCGGTAGCTGCAGACACCCCACCTAGTCAATCGGGAGATGCTGGCTCTCAACCAAATCGTAAATCCAAACAAGAGGCCCCTGTGTTTGGTATGGAGCTGTCGCGCCAGTGAAACCAAGATACGAGTTAAATATCTAATAGTTAAATCCTTTTTAATACGAGTCAAATCCCCTCTGATAATAATCTCCCGGTATCAGTCCTTATCGAGGTCTTGCTTGCGTAGGTCTATCATAAGATAGGAAGGAAATGAGATAGATATACCTACCTATGCAATAAAAGGGGGGGAGGGAGGATTTTTATTTTTACTTTTTAAATTAATTGAGAATGTAGCACAAAATGTAAGACCGTTCTTCGTTTGACTACGGGAACAAA
The DNA here is from genome assembly GCF_000475195.1 of Diaphorina citri. Lineage (NCBI taxonomy): Eukaryota > Metazoa > Arthropoda > Insecta > Hemiptera > Psyllidae > Diaphorina > Diaphorina citri. Next base: position 80,275 of record NW_007378330.1, on the reverse strand, counting down.
AGGACTTTTCAGTCCTATTTCAGTAGGAGCACAGTGGCTAAAGCACATAGAATTCATCGGTCCCGATATACCACTCAAGCAACGTTTTGCATGGTTGAAATGTACACGGGTTACGGTGTGGGACATCACGTGCTGCTATTTCGAGGTTCACTCAACTTCGTGAGTATAATTCTGGTAATGTTCCATGAAATTTCAAGTTTCTCATAATGTATCCAAATTATTTTGTTATACAGTTCAATGTTAGCTGTTTATCAGGGGAGGTTTCAAGATATTTATTTTTTTAAAAAGGGAAAAATTGTTTGAGTTGATTTCTAAGAAAGACTGAAAGAAGAGTTGAATGGAAAAGGAAAGCGAAAGAGTGTTGTCTTGGCATTTTTCTGTATAAAAAAGTAGGTATCTACTAAAGAAGTTTTCTAATGCTTTTAAAATTTGAAAGATGTTTGTTTACTATTTATTTTATATTTTTTGTCTGTTTTCTAATTATTTTTTAAAGATATATTAATTTTGTGTCTCACATAACGGCTTTGGGGATTCAACTGAGCTTAGTTGCTTGCTTCAAATGTTAACTGCTTAGGTATTTTGTTAATCTAGGCTCAACACCTTTGTGTTTTAGGATTTGTTAGTAAACAAATAATGAAATAGAAATAAATACTTACATTCATTGAACACATTGACCAATGGAGTAAAAAAGGTCAAGGCTGTGCTACTCAGAACCGAGTATAATAAATAATACCTATCCAGTTGAAATCTCAAGCATATCTCTTCTACACAGTGAATCCAATATAAAAATAGTAATATTAAATATGAAATTTTAAATACATATAAAATTATTATCAACTAAAATTCCTAACCCTCTTTTCCTTTTTTGATTAAAGGGGCAGCAAATTTTACAGGATTTAAAATTCACTAGTTCAAACCTACAAGGTGGAGTGAGTAGTTACTTGATCACCCTGTATTTCTGGAAATAACCAGCAGATCATGATGACCTAGACCTAGAGAGTCATCCATTCAGATTGATATGAAACAACCACACACAACATTACTTGTGATATGCTATGATGGTACAAAGTCATCATTCATGAGAAAAAAAACATAGGAACAAATCATGAGCTGGTGTTTTTAATCATGGTGTCTCTAGCTTTTTTTTCTCCTCCTCTCAGCTTGTGTTAAAATGGCTGACAGTTGTTTTAAATTAAAATGAAAATTTCGCATGAGTTCAATATGTGAAAATGTAAATATATGTGCACACTCAGTGTGTACTCTGCACTAACAAAACGACTACTATTATTATAATACGCTATGTGTTCAGGATTTTGATCTCTGTATTGTTCGTGTATTTAAATTTCACATTGAACGTCAGAAACAGAATAGCAACATCGCATTGAAATTAATCAATTTCTTATTTTGTTTATCTAGGAAACAGTACGTGGAATGAGAGACAGTGCTCCTCTGAGTTTTTCATTTGACTCATACGAGTATAGGAATGAAATTTTGTGTTTGGAAAACATTCTAAGTCGTGTTGTTCCTATGTGAGCACTTGGTATTATAATCGCGTGTGTTTAAATAGATTCAATTTCAATCTATGTAGGTACATACCTACTTCCTAGAATCCTAGATAATGAGGAATTTCTTCAGAGGGAAAAAGTCTATTGAGTCGAAAAAGAAAATGTGAAAAATCAACTTACCTGAAGAACCTCGTTCGGCTACCAGAATATTATGATGGGATTAATGAATGAAAACACTTTATTATGTACCTCCTGGATCTTTTGTAGTGTAACAAGTACCTTTCTTTGAGATTAGAACTCAAAAAGTGGTACTTTTTACATCATATAAGATTTTAATATTTTATGACAAGACAGTTAGGTACATATCTCTCCCCCTCACTCTCACCTTTCCTCTTGCTTTCCATCATCCTCTCTCTGATAGAAAATTCACAACTTATGAAAGCAAAATGAGAACAATGTTTTCTCTGTCGCTTTCTCCTCCCTTTCTCTCCCCCTGTCTCTCCGCTTGTTTTTCTTCCCTTCTCGTTGTTCTCTTTTTCTCTATCTACCCTCTCTTTCCCTTTCATCCCCCTCTTTCTCTCCCCTCTGCTCTCTCTCTCTCTCCTTCCCCTTTACTCTATCTTAGTTATCTCTCCCTCCCTCTTTCTTATATTTCTTTGTTTGTCTTTCGCTCTCTCCCTCCCTCACCCGTTTCTTCTTTGCTTTTGTATCGTTCTTCCTTCCTTTCTCCCTCCTTCTCTTTCCTCGTTCTTCCTTCCTTTCTCCCTCCTTCTCTTTCCTCGTTCTTCCTGAGGGCGAGAGATAGATAGAGAGAGAGAGATAGAGAGAGAGAGAGAGAGATAGAGATAGAGAGAGATAGAGATAGAGATAGAGAGAGAGAGAGAGAGAGATAGAGATAGAGAGAGAGAGAGATAGAGATAGAGAGAGAGAGAGATAGAGATAGAGAGAGAGAGAGAGAGAGAGGAAGAAGGGAGAGAGAGGAGAAATGACTGAATCCTTTTCATTCCGTTGAAAATAATGACAATAATATTCTGAGTGTCATTTCTCTCTGTCTCTCCGCTTGTTTTTCTTCCCTTCTCGTTCTCTCTTTTTCTCTATCTAGCCTCTCTTTCCCTTTCATCCCCCTCTTTCTCGTCCTTCTTCTTCTCTCTCTCTCTTTCTTCCCTCTCTTTCTCTATTTACCTATCTCCATTTTTTTTTCTTTTTCCCGAATTGTACACATTATCTTGTGTAGAGTGTACTTACACTTTCATTTTTCCTCTCCCAACGCTTAGTGTTAGTGCAAACTACAGAATAGTAGGTACTCCCCATGGTATGTTCTATGTTTTCATGTAGTGCAGTTCGACTTTTACACAAAATCCTCTTCTCTGTCTCTCCCCTCTGCTCTCTCACTCTCTCTTCTTCCCCTTTACTCTATCTCTCTCTCTCTCTCTCTCCTTCCCCTTTACTCTATCTCAGTTATCTCTCCCTCCCTCTTTCTTATATTTCTTTGTCTTTCGCTCTCTCCCTCCCTCCTTCCCCTTTACTCTATCTCAGTTATCTCTCCCTCCCTCTTTCTTATATTTCTTTGTCTTTCGCTCTCTCCCTCCCTCACCCGTTTCTTCTTTGTTTTTGTATCGTTCTTCCTTCCTTTCTCCCTCCTTCTCTTTCCTCGTTCTTCCTTCCTTTCTCCCTCCTTCTCTTTCCTAGAAAAACGACTGGTGGGAGTCTGGGAAAGGATGAGAAGATGAAGAAGGAGGAGGAGGAAGTAAATAATGGGTATTCGATGTGCAGAGGAAGAGCAAGTGGAATCTCCAGAGAAGAACGACTAGATAGGAAAATAGGAGAGGAGAATGTACAAGAGGAGATGAAAAGGAATTGGTGGGAGTCTGGGAAAGGATGAGAAGAAGAAGAAGAAGAAAGAGGAGGAGGAGGAGGAAGTAAATAATGGGTATTCGATGCGCAGAGGAAGAGCAAGTGGAATCTCCAGAGAAGAACGACTAGATAGGAAAATAGGAGAGGAGAATGTACAAGAGGAGATGAAAAGGAACGGATATAAAAGGGAGAGTGAAGGAATGAAGATGTAAAAGAGAAGGTAAGAGAGTAGCTAAACTTGTACGAGGAAAGGGAAGAAGAGATAGAAAACGTGGAGTGAAAGAAGGAAGAATGAAGATGTAAAAGAGAAGGTAAGAGAGTAGCTGAACTTGTACGAGGAAAGGGAAGAAGAGATAGAAAACGTGGAGTGAAAGAAGAAAGAGCAGGAAAATGGAAGACTTGAATGTAGGTAGAGACAAACAAGCAGGGTCCGTCCCTCCGGGAATTTTTTAGCCCGTAGTGATTACAGAAAATTAGTACCTATGTACCTGCCTAATTTGTTTAATATTCAGTTTATTATTATTCTTGATTTGATTTTTTGATTTTACTTTCATGTAATGATTGGAAGAAATAGAGTGCGTAGGGGGGGACATAATGGACAAGGATGTAGGTGGGATGGAAATGGATAGAGGCAAAATGGGAGGGAGAAGGATGTAGGTGGGATGGAAATGGATAGAGGCAAAATGGGAGGGAGATAGGGATACAAATGGATATGGGAAGTAGGAGGAGAGGGGGAGGAATCAATGACCTTATGGGAGAGAAAGCCAGGGGTTCTTCATCATGGCTTTTATAATTGGAATATAATTGAATCCTTCCCCCCACACTCAACATCCATGTCAACATGGATGTAACATAATGGCATTCGAATCTTTTATTCATTTTGTAAGTTTGCATGAGACGAACGGTTGGGACAATTTTTATTCAAAAAATGTTCTCCAGTTCTTCGCGTATATTGAACTTTTATCTGCTTTCCAGCAAGCTAGTTAAATTAAAATAGATGTATTGAACTTTTTAAAAATAGATTTTTCCCTCTCTTGCAATTAAAGTTGTACATTATTACCACAATTTACTCCCAGGGCAAGTTGCTATGAGTTCTCCAAGTAGTGTGAATATTATTGAATAATTCATACTCGCAAATCGGGGAAAAAGCTGATTGGACGTTCTGAAAATAGGGAAGACTATTTCACAAAACTTTACAGGAAAGGGAATTTCCAACATGGAATTGTAAAAAGAGAACTTATTTTCAGCCCTAAGGTAATAGTCAGGTTAAGTTTGCATGAAACGAACGGTTGGGACAATTTTTATTCAAATGTTCTCCAGTTCTTCGCGTATATTGAACTTTTTTCTGCTTTCCAGCAAGCTAGTTAAATAAATAAAAAAAAGATGTATTGAACTTTTTAAAAATAGATTTTTCCCTCTCTGCAATTAAAGTTGTACATTATTACACCAATTTACTCCCAGGGCAAGTTGCTATGAGTTCTCCAAGTAGTGTGAATATTATTGAAATTGAATAATTCATACTCGCAAATCGGGGGAAAAGCAGATTGGACGTTCTTAAAATAGGGAAGTCTATTTCACAAAACTTTACAGGAAAGGGAATTTCCAACAGGGAATTGTAAAAAGAGAACTTATTTTCAGCCCTAAGGTAATAGTCAGGCAGGTAAGCTTTCGCTGAAATTATCTTTGTCCTGAGTTTGAGATTGGACGTTCTTAAAATAGGGAAGTCTATTTCACAAAACTTTACAGGAAAGGGAATTTCCAACATGGAATTGTAAAAAGAGAACTTATTTTCAGCCCTAAGGTAATAGTCAGGCAGGTAAGCTTTCGCTGAAATTATCTTTGTCCTGAGTTTGTTGCTAGGGAAAGCAAAAGTTTTCAACTTTTTTACTGATTTTTAGTCCGTCCTTCCTTTATTATTACTAATAATAAAAGGTATAGGGGACGGACTATTGTATTCGCTTCGGTGAAGGAAGGGACAAAAGTATCAAATATCATTCAGCTTTTTTCTTTCTAGAGCTTCACACTTTTCGCTCGCTTTCTCCCTCCCTTCCCTCCCTCTGATCCTATATTCCTTGAGTCTTCAACTATCCCAAATATTCAACTATCCTTGAGTCTTCAATATCAAATTCCTTCTTCTTCTTTCTCATTATTTCTTCTCCTTCTCTCTTATTTTTTTGATTAATCAAATTACTTATGCTGAAAATCTCCTTGAATTTTTTGTTGCAGTTTTTGATCTTATAATTTAAATATAGGTCGGCCAATCTTTTGGTTTACCCTCCTCTAAATACCAAAAAATGTCGACATGTTATCTAGTGGAGCTATGGGGTGGAATGAGAAATTAGTTCGAGATTTCTACATTTGAATGACAAGCATATCTCTGGCATGCCAGCGAACCCCCGCCTACACAATTCGCGACTTCATAGTTCAAATTCCTGTAAATTTTCAGCTAGGCTTACCGGTGCGCGCTATCAGTAGGATTTAATACCGACTGTCAGGCTGACCTCACAACAGCTTCCCAACAATGGACCCACCAAAATTTTGCTAATAAATTCTCCTCTCACACCTTTTTTTTTATCGCTAAGATTAACGTGAACAATTCATTTGAACGAGGTATGAATTACGTTGGGGATTTTATCAGATTTTTCGTCCATTGTCAAATGGGGAACAAAAAGGACTGGAACGGGGAATTTTGACACCTCAATTTTATGAGGGAAAATCCCCCCTTTTATTTTGCATACATCTCGCTATAATACCCCTATACAGGACAGTATGTAGGATAGAATGTCCCTGGTATTTCATTTTATACATGGGAAAAAATTGTGTTTGATAGAGGGAACTGTAACTGCTAAGGTCTCATCGTCCCGAAATCGAAGAGAAAGAAGACAGGATAGCAAAAAGCCAGCCGGTGCGCCTGGCTTATTTTGTCCTCTTCAGTATTCCTTGAATGGGGACAAAAAGCTTGACAACCCTTCCAATAAAAGTGCTGAGAGCCAGCCTAGTTAGCTTAGTTGGTAGTGCGTCTGTCTTGTTATCGCTAGGCCCGGGTTCGATTCCCGCCCGGGGCGGATTTTATCCTGATGGTATAGTGTTCGTTGTCGGAACGGCTGGCTTTCTCCTATATCCTGTCCTATTCTTTCTTTCTCCTCTTCGATTTCGGTCGTTACAGTAACGGCAGTAACCCCTATTGAACTTTTTCTTGGTTTAAATTCTCATGTTAAGTAACAGTAGGTAACCTATTCTCTCACGAGGTCCATCCACACTTCAATATTTTATTTTATTATTATTATTTTTCACACACCGACGAAGCTAATCCATTTTCGTCCTTACTTCCTTGGATTTTGCAAAAACAATCTAAAATCAATCAATGTGATTTCTCAATTATTTAGCCTTGAGATACCATGTTCCTTAGTAGACTGGAGAATTGAAGAGCTGTGGTGTTATTCAATTTTGTTTATAATTAAATTATTTAACTAGGTACTTGAGTTCTCTCTCCCTCCCTTCCTCCTTTTCTCTACCTTTAAGTATTCCTGTGATAGAAATGAGTTATCTACCTGTAAGTACAACATGGTCTTTTGTTCAGGATATTACGTATTTTGCGTGGCTTTTCGTCTACCTCTGAGTTTAAGAATTTCAAGATACCAAACGATTTTTTTTGTTCTTCAAAGAGGTTTGATCGAGGATCCTGTAACAACGGAGATTACATCGTCCCGAAATCGAAGGAGGATGGAGAAAGCCGGCCGTCCCGAGGACGAACCTTAGATCCGTAGAAGCTTAACCCATCCTTCAGGGCTGTTTGCCCTTACACCTAAACCTAAGCCTTTGAGTGGGCATTTTGTGTATGAAACTTACCTATCTGTTTAGTACATATTTCGAGACATGGTCTTCACTTGACTGGAGTGGATTATGGACTGTCCCCTATCTGATAGGACCGACGAGTTGATATATTTCGACCATTACTATGGCCATCTTCAGAACAACTAAATAAAAAATTACAAAAATTTGAAAATTCGCGCTAAGAGAATCAGATATATTACGAGTAAAATAATTGATTTTCGTATTATTGAGGATCATAGGAGATGCTGAAGAGCCGTCTCATTCCCCTTGAGCACGTACTAATCACTCCCATCGACAAGTTACCCATCCATCCTATCATTCTCCCATATTCCCTACCTGCCTACCGGTTTTATCCGTTCATCTTTTTGCTTTGGCTTTGGGAGCGTCTTTCAGAATAAGATCCTTCTCTCTTTCTTATCTTTCTCTTAGTCAGCACCTACTGAAGATTGATAGAACAGATTGTTGGAAATTTGTGATACATTCTACTATGTAACAATAACTCCTCCTCCTTCTCCTCCTCCTGTATCTTCGAAATAGCGGTGTCTATAAGCAAACCAGCTGATGGTTCTACTGATACCACTGACGGGCTACTTGATTCTTGGTGACAACACTCTAGACTAGGTAGCTTGAACGTGTTAAGAAAAGTTCTTGAAGTTAGTTGTACGTAATGATGTCCTGAAGGACACTGGAATTCTGGGTCATATTGTGCTATTTGAAAAAAGTAAAGGTCGGTATTACTTACCTGGAGCGATGAAGTCATGATTATTTAAAAAGAAAGATAATGTCAACCCTTATAAAAAATTTCTCGAGTACTTCTAATGAGAAATTTCTGTTCAAGTACTTTCCTACCTGGCACTGAGTACCTCCACCAACCAGTTATGACAAATTTGAAAAGTAAGTATTTTCCCTTCTTTTTCCGTATTTGTTCTAACTTTATTATAAACGTAAAGTACGGAGAAGAGAGTCTTTTCTCTTCATCATTTATCTTTTTTCTAAAGTACGCTCTGAACTTGAACTTTTCCTTCAAAGGTAACTTTTTTTTTTATTTGCCCTTCTTGCTAGAGGAACATTACGCACACCAAGACACCTTTTCGTTTTAGTACGATTTTCAGAGGTTTTTAAACTTGGAAAAACTTCGAAAAAGGCAAAGTGGGGAACGTAAGGTATATTAGACAATAGACTGCATAGTTTAGATACTTTAGATAAAATCCAGAATGCAAGAGCTTTTCCTGTTTTCTGATGCTCGATATACTAAACCCTGGAGCTGTATTGTTCTAAGAACCATGTAATGCTACAAACAATATAAACAATCCTATTGTGTATAAACGAGGTCGGTAATACATCATACATTCTTACCTGACTTTTTTATAGTTTTCCTTCTGAACTGAGCACGTTTTTATGTGCTTTGCTAGGTGCTACCGTAGCATTGGTATTGTTTATTGTATCTATCTGTCTTCATAACTGAAGGTGTTCTTTTGTTGAGCCATCGATGCTATTAACAAACTGCGGAAATTGAGAAATTGCAGAAATCGAGAGAAAGACGACGAAAGGAATAGAGAAAGCTCTTACTCTTAATTGTTTGAAAGAACTATCTGCTTATCATTAGGAAACAATAATGAAGAAAACTTAGAGAGGAAGAGAGAAGTTTTCTGATGAAAACTACTCGCAGCACCTGAAATAATTCCAAAGGAAGAAGAAGAAAATTAAGTTTAAATATGAACATGAACATGGCCAATACTTGGATCAGTTACTAATCCTGGATTTCCTTTGAACGTACTCCGTTTTTGAAATGTTTGATTCAAAATTTCAAAAAGCAGCTACATAGGTAGCTACTAACTTATTAGTACCTACTTACTACATATTTTTTTATGGCTTGCCCAGTTTATTCCTGGCATAAAATTCACAATTTTTCCGAAAAAGAAAATTAGAAAGAGGAAAAAAGACTGGGCTTTGGGCAAGGTTTTTTGCTCGAAATTTTCCAAACGGGTTCCAAATTGAAAAGATAAACAGAAATCGAAAAATGAAAAGTGGACAAGAACTGTGTCGCAAACGGAAGCCTTTCTTAATTTGACCAGAATGTAAATACAATTTCCACATTGACCCTCGCTCCCTTCTACCACCTCTGGTTTGACCTGCGGGATATTCCCTCCCTTTTGTGTCCTCCCCTCTCCCTTTCGTCCCCTTTCTCTCCCTCTCCTCCCCCTTCTTCCTTTCCCGTCTGTATTCTTTCCCTTTCCGCTACCTTTTTTCAAAAGAATGGACAAACTTAAAAGGACAATAGTTGTCACCTTTTAACATCTATTGTGTCACTGTTATTAGCTCCCCTGGATATACTGAGCATTTTCCAAGGACAGTCTGATTTTTGCTGCATCCAGCAAACGGAAGCAAACATGTTTGGTCATTTTCAAAGAAATCTGTTCTCATTAAAACAGACAAAGAAGAAGTCTTACCTGCATATTATGTAGGTATATAATATAAGAGGGATTTTACAGATTTCATTGTTCCCGAAAGGCAACATGGACGAAAACGGGTTACCCACTTTAAACAAAGCCATTAAAATAAAAAAGTTCTATAGGTACCACCTTTTCGAGTTTTTCTCAGATTGAAATTGTCTCTTCTCCGTATGGACCACTTTAAACAAAGCCATTAAAATAAAAAAGTTCTATAGGTACCTTTTCGAGTTTTTCTCAGTTTGAAATTGTCTCTTCTCCATATGGACGTTGTTTTATCCCACCCTGTACGGTGATATTTTTATTTCTCCATTGTGACACACGTTGGGTCTCCATATGGACGTTGTTTTATCCCACCCTGTACGGTGATATTTTTATTTCTCCATTGTGACACACGTTGGGTTTTCGGTTCGTTATGAGATGGAATGTGTTCGCTGAATCATTTATCAACCTGGATGACGTCACTGGGTGTCTTTGCTGAAACAAAGCTCGTCTACCTTTGATAGTAATTCTTTACATCTCTCTCTTCCATCTCCTTTTCTTCTTATTCTCCTTTTCCTTCTCGTTCTTTTTCTCATATTAATCCTTGTAACCTACCTACTCTTTTTTCTCTTCCTTCTCCTTTTCCACCTCTTGTCTTTGCTGAAACAAAGCTCGTCTACCTTTGATAGTAATTCTTTACATCTCTCACTTCCATCTCCTTTTCTTCTTATTCTCATTTTCCTTCTCGTTCTTTTTCTCATATTAATCCTTGTAACCTACCTACTCTTTTTTCTCCTTCTCCTCCTCATCAATACAAAATCACATCAAGAAATATGTTTAAATGTGAAGAGCAAAGAAATAGATTGTTATCACCTATACAACTATCAACATTAATGTACATAACAAAATACTACTTTGAAGATTCCACCTCTTTCTGCTTCTTCTTCTTCTCCTTCTAGGAGTAAAATAGAGGAAAACGAGAGGAAGAAAACCTCCTCAGAAGTTATTATATTCTTTAGCTTAGGAGGTGTTTATTTTATAAAAATAAATGGAATAATGTTCAATATTCAATTCAATTCTTCTTCTTCTTCTTCTTCTTCTTCTTCTCCTCCTCCTCCTTCTTCTCCTCCTCTTTCTTCTCCTTCTCCTCCTTCTTCTCCTTCTCCTCCTTCTTCTCCTTTTTCTTCTCCTCCTTCTTCTTCTTCTCCTCCTCCTCCTTCTTCTTCTCCTTCTTCTTCTTCTATGCTTATTTGGGTGTTCTTATACCCTAATGTTCACACCAGTCGTGTGATGTTCACACCAGATTTTTTTTATCTTTCTTTTGCTTTCCCTTTCCTTCTTCTTTAGGTTCTCCACTCTTTTGACCTATGCATCATTTCCTCCACCCTGTTTTATCCTCTTGTTCCCTCCCTCCGTTCCTTCCCTCAACTGTTTTGTCCCTTTCAGTCCCACGTTTTCCCCCTTCATCCTCCCCCTATCCCCTGTGTCCTACTTTTGTCTCTTCCTCTTCTTTTCAGTCCTTTAATATCATTCGCTAACTTTAATAGTGATTATTTTCTCCTGCAAGTATGGAAGCTTGATGACCTTTTGCATTGAGGCTTTTGTAGAACTCTCAGAATTTGTCTAATCTAATCAAATGGTGAATCTGGAAGCCTCTTCACATTTTTTTGTGGGATATCACCAGAATCAGATATATTACGAGTAAAATAATTGATTTTCGTATTATTGAGGATCATAGGAGATGCTGAAGAGCCGTCTCATTCCCCTTGAGCACGTACTAATCACTCCCATCGACAAGTTACCCATCCATCCTATCATTTTCCCATATTTCCTACCTGCCTACCGGTTTTATCCGTTCATCTTTCTGCTTTGGCTTTGGGAACGTCTTTCAGAATAAGATCATTTTCTCTTTCTTATCTTTCTCTTAGTCAGCACCTACTGAAGATTGATAGAACAGATTGTTGGAAATTTGTGATACATTCTACTATAGTGAGGGAGGAGGGGAGAGATAGAGAGAGAGAGAGAGAGGGAGAGAGAGAGAGAGAGAGAGAGAGAGAGAGAGAGAGAGAGAGAGAGAGAGAATCATTTTCCCATATTTCCTACCTGCCTACCGGTTTTATCCGTTCATCTTTCTGCTTTGGCTTTGGGAGCGTCTTTCAGAATAAGATCCTTTTCTCTTTCTTATCTTTCTCTTAGTCAGCACCTACTGAAGATTGATAGAACAGATTGTTGGAAATTTGTGATACATTCTACTATCTAACAATAACTCCTCCTCCTCCTCCTCCTGTATCTTCGAAATAGCGGTGTCTATAAGCAAACCAGCTGATGGTTCTACCAATACCACTGATGGGCTACTTCATTCTTGGTGACAACACTCTAGACTAGGTAGCTTGAACGTGTTAAGAAAAGTTCTTGAAGTTAGTTGTACGTAATGATGTCCTGAAGGACACTGGAATTCTGGGTCATATTGTGCTATTTGAAAAAAGTAAAGGTCAGTATTACTTACCTGGAGAGATGGAGTCATGATTATTTAAAAAGAAAGATAATGTCAACCCTTATAAAATATTTCTCGAATACTTCTAATGAGAAATTTCTGTTCAAGTACTTTTCTGCCTGGCACTGAGTACCTCCACCAACCAGTTATGACAAATTTGAAAAGTAAGTATTTTCCCTTCTTTTTCCGTATTTGTTCTAACTTTATTATAAACGTAAAGTAGGTACGGAGAAGAGTGTCTTTTCTCTTCATCATTTATCTTTTTTCTAAAGCACGCTCTGAACTTGAACTTTTCCTTCAAAGGTAACTTTTTTTTATTTGCCCTTCTTGCTAGAGGAACATAACGCACACCAAGACACCTTTTCGTTTTAGTACGATTTTCAGAGGTTTTTAAACTTGGAAAAACTTCGAAAAAGGCAAAGTGGGGAACGGAATTTCGCCGCGTTTATTTGAACATTACCTCATGAATAAATCACAAAGACTAATAAATGTAGGGAACGCGTGTTGAACATAGCGAGTAATTTGGTTTATTTCGCCGAGGAAAAGTTTTGTTGGGTATACCGTAGCATTGGTATTGTTTATTGTATCTATCTGTCTTCATAACTGAAGATGTTCTTTTGTTGAGCCATCGATGCTATTAACAAACTGCGGAAAGAAAGCTCTTACTCTTAATTGTTTGAAAGAACTATCTGCTTATCATTAGGAAACAATAATGAAGAAAACTTAGAGAGGAAGAGAGAAATGAGAAAGATAACGAGTGCCATTTATAGTTGGGTATGTGGAAACATTTTTTGCTTGGATGCTGCTGAGATAATAATTACATATCATTTCAACACCACGCCGGCCATCATTAGCAGGGAATTTTAGGATTTTGCTGAAATTCCCTTTCTAATTCACATGTTGAATAAACCTGATATCAGGAATACGGTTCAGGACATCCATATTGTGGGATTTCCGGGAAAAACAAGCCATTACGTACGAACGATAGGTTTCTACCACTTAAGTCTTCTTCTTCTCCTCCTTCTTTTTCTTTCGTTCATACTAGGAATACCCTCATGTATGGGGGGGATAGTGTTTCTATTTTGTAGCAGCGGTGTGTGTCGTGACGTTCGAGTCTTCTTCTCCTCCTCCTCCTCCTTTTTCTTTCGTTCATACTAGGAATACCCTCATGTATGGGGGGGATAGTGTTTCTATTTTGTAGCAGCGGTGTGTGTCGTGACGTTCGTGTTTACCCCGTAATATATCCCTCATCATATCGGCAAGAAGGAACACAATAATTCCCACATTTGGACATCAGAAAGTAACCCGTTGATGTCGAAATACAAGTGCAATTTTTTTTGTCGACTCCGGGCATCGAACCCGGTAGCAAAGTTGTTGCACGAGACCAGCCTCCGTGTTCTGTGGCGTAAAGCTCGCTTATTTTAATCTCACGTATGGTCTTTGATCATTTAATTGAGAATTTGACCACGTATTAATGCAGGATCAGATTGTACTTTGTAGAAATTGCAGATCTTTTTTAGCGGTCTTTTTTATCCGTTTTTAAGCAGTATCTTTCCTTAGTACTATAAGGTATATTAGACAATAGACTGCGTAGTTTAGATACTTTAGAGAAAATCCAGAATGCAAGAGCTTTTCTTGTTTTCTGCTCGATATACAAAACCCTGGAGCTGAATTGTTTTAAGAACCATGTAATGCTACAAACAATATAAACAATCCTATTGTGTATAAACCAGGTCGGTAATACATCATACATTCTTACCTGACTTTTTTATAGTTTTCCTTCTGAACTGAGCACGTTTTTATGTGCTTTGCTAGGTGCTCGTTCAAATAATAATTGAAGAACTAGCTAGCTGCTAGTGTATTATGGCTGTAAAAAGTTATTTTCTTTGATTATTATTTACTAATGGAAATGGAGAAAAGCGAGCAGAGAGAGAGAGAGAGACAGAGAGACAGAGAGAGAGACAACTATTGGCAAGAAAGTAAATCAATGTCAATTTACGAAATAATTATTGTTACGAAATAATAATAATAATTAAATATATGGAATGGAAGTAAGCTTTGGTACTTTGTAATATATTTGTACACGTATATCATAAACATAAATCATAAGATTCATGGTCTGTGTCTGAATAATCTTGCTAAAGAAATAGCAAAGGTTGAGTGCGAAGGGCATCCACTCATAAAATTAGCCAAAACAAAATGTCAACCCAAAACAATCACCCCAGTGCTAATTGAGAGATCGAAAAACGCCGAACCTGTCTGATCTCGGGATTAGGTAAAAGAAAAGAAGAAGAAGAGTCAAAAGAAAATGTCTTTGACATTAACCTCATTTAGTAATGCAGTGGTAAGCTCCCACTAAAAATTTCTCAGTCATGTTATTTATAATATGTTTTCTATTATACCACGCGTATATAATTTATAATATACAACCACATTGAAAGTTTTTCTCTTTTTTTACGGACAATAAAGAAGAAGATTGTTATAAATTAAAAGTTGCAAGTACGTGAGGTTATAAAGTTGCTTAAAATATCCAGAAAAGAAAGGAATTATAGAATGCCACCTCTAATATCTGTCTTCACATTTCAGAGGCAGTTCGTATGAGGATAATCTGAAACCTGCACAAATGAGCGGACTAGGAGAGTTCAATAAGGCAAAAGCCACACCCCCTCCTTCTCTAACTGGAGTGAGTATCAGCACGCTCTTTCTTGAGAGATATTTTTGTAATACTTTTTCCTCCCTCCATTTCTGAGAAGTTTAATTTTAGAAATTTTCAACTTCATTGTTGAGTAAACGCTTTTAACTCTTGATCGGACCTCCCGATATACTTGATTTGAAAGCAGATCTAGGAGTTCTCAATGCATCACTGAAGTTGAGCAACGTTATGCGTGGTTGGTACCTGGACGGGAGATCGTCTAGGGCTAGGGACATCACTTTCTGCTGGTTATATCGGGGTGCACTCAACTTCGTGGGGACATTTCAGAAGCTGGTTTAAATTCTAAAACGACTAGGTTGCTTTAACCCCGCCATTATCTTCAGTAGCAAAGTCGGTACCCCTATAGTACAGTATGTGATCATTAGAGCTAATAAGAAACAATCTTTGTAAAACAAGAAGCACTTACTTTTTTTGGGCATAAGGTAAACTCTTCCGACTTCACCTTGGTGTTGTAGGATTTGTTAGTAAATAAATAATGAAATAGAAGAAATAAATACATTCATTGAACACATTGACCAATGGAGTAAAAAAGGTCAAGGCTGTGCTACTCAGAACCGAGTATAATAAATATCCAGTTGAATTCTCAAGCATATCTCTTCTACACAGTGAATCCAATATAAAAATAGTAATATTAAATATGAAATTTTAAATACATATAAAATTATTATCAATTAAAATTCCTAACCCTCTTTTCTTTTTTTGATTAAAGGGGCAGCAAATTTTACAGGATTTAAGTTTCACTAGTTCAAACCTACAAGGTGGAGTGAGTAGTTACTAGATCACCCTGTATACCTGGAAATAACCAGCAGATCATGATGACCTAGACCTAGAGAGTCGTCCATTCAGATTGATATGAAACAACCACACACAACATTACTTGTGATATGTTGGGGATTAGAGCTTTGAATGTGTTGCTGGCTAAAGATTTTGAGCCAGCCCAAGTTAGATTCAACCTGGCGGGTTTATTCCTACCTGAGGTGGATTTTATCCTGAATGGATAATCTTTGTTCTTGGAACAGCTGGCTCTCTCCCACCCTGTCTTCCTGCTCTCCTCGATTTCAGGATGATAAGACCTTAGCAATTACAGTTCCCTCTATCAAACGAACCTGCCCAAGTTAGCTTGTAGGGATGTAGGGCAACAAGCCTGCCTTGTAAGTGGGTTTGATTCCCACCCAGGGATCCTTATCCAAAACAGATAAGGTTTGGTCTTGGAACAGCTGGCTATGCTATCCTGTCTACCTTATCAGCAACAAGCCTGCCTTGTAAGAGGGTTTGATTCCCACCCAGGGATCCTTATCCAAAACAGATAAGGTTTGGTCTTGGAACAGCTGGCTATGCTATCCTGTCTACCTTATCTCAAACTTTATCCAAAACAGATAAGGTTTTGTTCTTGGAACAGCTGGCTATGCTATCCTGTCTACCTTATCTGTTTGCTTTTGGGGTGATAAAACTTCAACAGCTAGCTCCCTCTAAAAAAAAAAAGTTTTGGGGTACGTACGTATATACAACACACTGGTGACAGTCAAGATTTCAATCATGTTAACTGAACAGTGATGTGAGGAATTGTTTTCTATCCTCCACTGGTTTTGTGTTTGATTTCTTCACAATTTGTTTCCCTTTGCCATCATTTTTCTTATTAGAACTTTGTTCAGGAACATTGGTCTTTTTCTTTCCATTTTTCTTTTGTATCCTGTCAGCTACATCAAGATTATTAGAGAAATACAATGCCTCTCTTTTAGCTTCGGCTATTTCTGCTCTCAATTTTTGCCTGTGAGCTTGCTTTTCATATGCTAATCTTTCATTCAGGTGTATCCACTTAAATCTGAAAACAATACAAAAAGAGATTGTTCAAGTAGGTAACATGATATAGTGGGACACTTGTAATTTCGACCATTACTGATCTTGTTCTTAGAGCATAACAAAGCTAAAAATTTGAGCCAACCTATTGAGTAAAATTACCTAGATTTGAATCTCATCTCATACATGTTTTAAGTTAAACTCATAGGAAGCATTATAGAGGGGCTTCATCAGTTCTTACCTTGGTAGGTATTTGAAATTCCAAATGAAGTCATAATGTTTAGATCTTTTTCTACAGTCTATTTGTGTGTTATTGTATTGAGCTGCAACTTGTTTGGCAACTTTCTTCTTCAGAAACTCAATCCATCCTTCAGTAAACTGTTTTGCAGGTTTCTTTTCTCCTGGTTTTCCTGAAAGAAATATAAAACCATAAATTTGATAATTTTATCTAGGTAATTTTTGAAAAACAATTTGCAAGGATGTTACATTTTTCCCTTGTATCCAATTGATTGAGCCAAACCTTCCTTTACAGGAATTGCCAATGGTGCCTATCCAATTTTATAATTGTTGCTTTTTAAAGACGTTTTACAGAGGAAACTGTAACTGCCAAGGTCTTATAATCCTGAAATCGAAGAGAGAAGGAAGACAGGATAGGAGAAAGCCAGCCTTTCAGAGAATGAACATTATCCATTCAGGATATCCAATTGATTGAGCCAAACCTTCCTTTACAGGAATTGCCAATGGTGCCTATCCAATTTTATTATTGTTGCTTTTTAGAGACGTTTTACAGAGGAAACTGTAACTGCTAAGGTCTTATAATCCTGAAATCGAAGAGAGAAGGAAGACAGGATAGGAGAAAGCCAGCCTTTCAGAGAATGAACATTATCCATTCAGGATAAAATCCACCCTGGATGGGAACTGAACCCACAGCCTAGGACTTACAAGGCAGACATGTTACCAACCAAGCTAACTAGGTTGGCAATATTATGATCATTAGAGCTAATAAGAAACAATCTTTGTAAAACAAGAAGCACTTACTTTTTTTGGGCATAAGGTAAACTCTTCCGACTTCACCAAACCTAGACATGAATTCTGTAAGTTGTGTGACATTCATATGTGGTGGTACTTTGGACAAATAAATGATACCTTTCTTGTACTTTTTGCTGTTTTCAGTATTGTCTTTTGGTTTCAGCACATATTTACCAGGTTCCTCCGCAGGAGAACTTTCATTGCTACTACCAGCATCTTCCGTCATTTTCAGTAAACACTGTTTAGGAATCACAGTAACACGGACTTTTTAATGCTCACGTTGTAAGTAAGAACTATGAACCTTAACGAACAACAGGAACACTGTAAGATATAAGAAATTATTGAAATGAATTGAAATCCTTCTGAAAATAGAAAATAGCCTTAAATAAATTCAGTAAAAAAAAGTTTAAATGTGTGACCAAAATTTTAAAAATTCGCGGGTTCAATACTTCACTATTGAAGTCCTAAGGGACGAGCTGTAAACTACGGTAGTCATGCTACTACCAGCATCTTCGGTCATTTTCAGTAAACTAAACACTGCTTAGGAATCACAGTAAAACGGACTTTTCAATGCTCACGTTGTAAGTAAGAACTATGAACCTTAACGAACAACAGGAACACTGTGAGATATAAGAAATTATTGAAATCCTTCTGAAAATAGCTTAAATTCAGTAAAAATTTCTTAAAAATCTTAATTTCTTTTTCATAAATTTAAAAAATTTAAAATAAATGTGTGACCAAAATTTTAAAAATTCGCGGGTTCAATACTTCACTATTGAAGTCCTAAGGGACGAGCTGTAAACTACGGTAGTCATGTTCGATTGAAACTTTACCTTTGTCCCTTGTATAATACGTGCATGACCAAATGACCATAGAACCAGCTAGAGCTAGTTGGTAATTAAGAGTATTATATTACCATTGGCCGGTTTTTAAAAGAATGGGAACTCCATTTTAGTCAAATCAAAACTAAGTCTAAAACAAAGATCTACGAATTTATCATTATTTAAAAAGAAAAGTTCTTTACAAAATATGTATTGAATAACAAGAAAAATATCTGAATACTTTACCAACTTGAAATAACGTAAAATTGTTGTACCTACTTACCTAGGTACTTACACTACTTACGCACATTAAAAAAATAAATAGGTTGGTACATTTTTCGTAAATGCTGAAAAAATTGGGTTGTTTTTTTGTATGACTTCAGTAGTAAAATTATAACGTATAAATACGTTATGGTAAAATCGTGTAAACGGGGTTTTGGTTACCGTAGTTTAAAGCTCGTAAATTAGGAAGTTTTTGACCAAATAGGTTGGTATATTTTTCGTAAATGCTGAAAAAATTGGGTTGATTTTTTTGTATGACTTCAGTAGTAAAATCATAACGTATAAATACGTTAGGGTGTGTTTATGAACAGGGCTGAGATGAGCTCGGACGACGTGAGATAGCTGTCCCGGCGGCAATTTTTAAAATTCATTTAATATTTATTTTTGTTTGCTTTGTAATTTGCTTGTTTTTATTAGCTAATATAAATGAAAAGTATAATATAAACGTGCAAACTAAAGATAAAAAGTAAAAAATGAATTCAGATTGTACAAGTTGCGGAAAAAAAATCAAAAATTCGAATTTCCCGCCAACTTTACACGCAAAAAGTCCGACGATGTCCTACGATGGCCCTGTTCATAACCACGGCCAGAGAGTCGTCCATTCAGATTGATATGAAACAACCACACACAACATTACTTGTGATATGTTGGGGATTAGAGCTTTGAATGTGTTGCTGGCTAAAGATTTTGAGCCAGCCCAAGTTAGATTCAACTTGGCGGGGTTATTCCTACCTGAGGTGGATTTTATCCTGAATGGATAATCTTTGTTCTTGGAACAGCTGGCTCTCTCCCACCCTGTCTTCCTGCTCTCCTCGATTTCAGGATGATAAGACCTTAGCAATTACAGTTCCCTCTATCAAACGAACCTGCCCAAGTTAGCTTGTAGGGATGTAGGGCAACAAGCCTGCCTTGTAAGTGGGTTTGATTCCCACCCAGGGATCCTTATCCAAAACAGATAAGGTTTGGTCTTGGAACAGCTGGCTATGCTATCCTGTCTACCTTATCTGTTTGCTTTTGGGGTGATAAAACTTCAACAGCTAGCTCCCTCTAAAAAAAAAAAGTTTTGGGGTACGTACGTATATACAACACACTGGTGACAGTCAAGATTTCAATCATGTTAACTGAACAGTGATGTGAGGAATTGTTTTCTATCCTCCATCGGTTTTGTGTTTGATTTCTTCACAGTTTGTTTCCCTTTGCCATCATTTTTCTTATTAGAACTTTGTTCAGGGACATTGGTCTTTTTCTTTCCATTTTTCTTTTGTATCCTGTCGGCTACATCAAGATTATTAGAGAAATACAATGCCTCTCTTTTAGCTTCTATAGGAAACAGTACGTGGAATGAGAAAGACAAGTGCTCCTCTGAGTTTTTCATTTGACTCATACGAGTATAGGAACGAAATTTGTGTTTGGAAAACATTCTAAGTCGTGTTGTTAATATGTGAGCACTTGGTATTATAATCGCGTGTGTTTAATAGATTCAATTTCAATCTATGAACATACCTACTTCCTAGAATCCTAGATAATAAGGAATTCCTTCAGGAAAAAAGTCTATTGAGTCCAAAAAGAAAATGTGAAAAATCAACTTACCTGAAGAACCTCGTTCGGCTACCAGAATATTATGATGGGATTACTTAATGAATGAAAACACTTTATTATGTACCTCCTGGATCTTTTGTAGTGTAACAAGTACCTTTCTTTGAGATTAGAACTCAAAAAGTGTTGTTCAAGTAGGTAACATGATATAGTGGGACACTTGTAATTTCGACCATTACTGATCTTGTTCTTAGAGCATAACAAAGCCAAAAATTTGAGCCAACCTATTGAGTAAAAAATTGTAAATGCTGTTTCTTTGTGTTATTATATCACAACTTTGGTGCTCACTGCAGCATTGTAGGATTTTTCCCAATATCTCAATAATCCAGTACATCATATAAGATTTTAATATTTTATGACAAGACAGTTAGGTATATATCTCCCCCCCTCACTCTTATCTTTCCTCTTGCTTTCCATCCTCTCTCTGATAGAAAATTCACAACTTATGAAAGCAAAATGAGAACAATGTTTTCTCTGTCGCTTTCTCCTCCCTTCTCTCTCTCTCTCTCCTCCCTTCTCTCTCTCTCTCCTTCTTCTCTCTCTCTCCTCCTCCTCTCGCTATCTTCCCCAAAATAAAGGGAATGATTTCGCTCACTCAATTATGAAAACCAGATTGAAATTTCTCCTAATGTAAACATCCACTCACCCTTTATTACGCTATCTCCACCAAAATAAAGGGAATGATTTCGCTCACTCAATTATGAAAACCAGATTGAAATTTCTCCTAATGTAAACATCCACTCACCCTTTATTACTCCCCCTCTTTCTGGGTGCGAGGGAGTTTTATCTCAAAAGACAATAACTTGGTGGTACCAGCTCACAACTGAATTGTTTAAACTCTCTCTATTGTATGTTAGCTCGGGTGAATTGTGAACGTCGAATGATAAGAAACCTTAGTATATGTGCGCCTGGCTTATTTTGTCCTCTTCAGTATTCCTTGAATGGGGACAAAAAGCATGGCAACCCTTCCAATAAAAGTGCTGAGAGCCAGCCTAGTTAGCTTAGTTGGTAGTGCGTCTGCCTTGTTATCGCTAGGCCCGGGTTCGATTCCCGCCCGGGGCGGATTTTATCCTGATGGTATAGTGTTCGTTGTCGGAACGGCTGGCTTTTTCCTATATCCTGTCCTATTCTTTCTTTCTCCTCTTCGATTTCGGGATTTTGGTCGTTACAGTAACGGCAGTAACCCCTATTGAACTTTTTTCTTGGTTTAAATTCTCATGTTAAGTAACAGTAGGTAACCGATTCTCTACCTATTCTTCTTTCTCCTCTTCGATTTCGGGATTTCGGTCGTTACAGTAACGGCAGTAACCCCTATTGAACTTTTTTCTTGGTTTAAATTCTCATGTTAAGTAACAGTAGGTAACCGATTCTCTCACGAGGTCCATCCACACTTCAATATTTTTATTAATTTTTTTTTTT
>NW_007378330.1:42909-57821 GCF_000475195.1 Diaphorina citri | reverse complement strand
GTACATAGTACATGCACATACCTATACATACTAATTAAGAGAGATAGAAGAGGGGATGAGTCGAGAAAGAGACAGGCTGAGATAATAATGGATTAAGAGGGATTGAAAAAATAAATCGAAGAGTAATAGGACAGGATAGGAAAAAGCCAGTCAATTAGAGAACGGTCGCACCAGGCAGACGGGAACGAACCCGCGACCTAGGGCTTAGAAGGCAGATGTGCTGCTTAGGAGAGGTCGAAAGAGAGGGAAAAAGAAATATGTAGAAAATCGTGAAAAAATATGTATAAAGTTTTCTTCTCCTCTCATGCTCTTCATTTGAACAACCTATGATAGTTTAATTAATTTTAATTAACATTATTAATACCTATAGTTATTTGATGTTACGATGAGAGAAAAGAGAATTATAAAAGCAAGATACTAAAACGCTGGAACTCGAGAAAGGAAAACTAATCTAAGTACCTGCTGTATAGGTGTCATATCTCTCAAAAGACAATGTAAAATGAGATTTCCAGGCGGAGAAGAGTTTTCCTTGTCCGAAAAATAATAAATATAGGAGCGAAAATAAATTCATGTGTCAGGCGAAATAAAATAGAAACTTTCCGTAAATATTTTGCCTACAGGGTGGTGGCACAGTTTTATTCAGGTGGCACTTAGATGGCTTTAGATGTCATGTATTCCTTCTCCTTCTCCTCCTTCTTCTTCTTCTTCTTCTTCCCCTTCTTCTTCCCCTTCTCCTTCTTCTTCTCCTCCTTCTCCTTCTTCTTCTTCTTCTCCTTCTTCTCCTTCTCCTTCTCCTTCTCCTTCTCCTTCTTCTTCTCCTCCTCCTCCTCCTCCTCCTCCCCCCCCCCCCACACGCCGTTTGCCTACTTGAGTTCTCTCTCCCTCCCTTCCTTCTTTTCTCCACCTTTATTCCTGTAATAGAAATAAGTTATCTACCTGTACAATATTGTCTATTGTTCAGGATATTACGTTTATTTTGCGTGGCTTTTCGTCTACCTCTGAGTTTAAGAATTTCAAGATACCTAACAATTTTTTTTTTGTTCTTTCAAGAGGTTTGATCGAGGATCCTGTAACAACGGAGATTACATCGTCCCGAAATCGAAGGAATGTGGAGAAAGCCGGCCGTCCCGAGGACGAACCTTAGATCGGTAGAAGCTTAACCCATCCTTCAGGGCTGTTTTGCCCTTACACCTAAACCTTCGCCTTTGAGTGGGCATTTTGTGTATGAAACTTACCTATCTGTTTAGGATAAATTTCGCCCCGAGCAGGAATGAAACCCGTTTTACAAAGACTGCAAATGTGGATCTCAAGTTCATACTGTGCTCTCACAGGTTGCTATCAGTTATGGAGTGCCCCCTGAGTTTTTGTACTCTTACATTTCCGGACGGTTTCCTACTTTCCTCCCCATACACACAAGTTGACGTACTTTCAATTTCCGTTTTCGTCATTGAAATATTCTCTCTTTCTCTTTGCTTTTCTAGCTCAATTCCTTTGCCTTTCTAGCTAAATTCCTTTTTCGGGGTGGGAACTCTTGTGTCTTTGACTGCGTTTGGAAGTAGATATTCCATTACAACTGCCAAGTTTTTCGGGTATCTTTTTCAAGTTTCACCCAGATTAATTTCCTTTGCTTTCTCTTACTTTTTTCACGAGAGCGATGTTTTTCAATTTCCTTTTTCGAAATTAAGTACATATAGTACATGCACATAGGTATACATACTAATTAAGAGAGATAGAAGAGGGGATGAGTCGAGAAAGAGACAGGCTGAGATAATAATGGATTAAGAGGGATTGAAAAATTTTTTTTCAAGTTTCACCAGATTAATTTCCTTTGCTTTCTCTTACTTTTTTCACGAGAGCGATGTTTTTCAATTTCCTTTTTCGAAATTAAGTAGGTACATAGTACATGCACATACCTATACATACTAATTAAGAGAGATAGAAGAGGGGATGAGTCGAGAAAGAGACAGGCTGAGATAATAATGGATTAAGAGGGATTGAAAAAATAAATCGAAGAGTAATAGGACAGGATAGGAAAAAGCCAGTCGATTAGAGAACGGTCGCACCAGGCAGACCGGAACGAACCCGCGACCTAGGGTTTAGAAGGCAGATGTGCTGCTTAGGAGAGGTCGAAAGAGAGGGAAAAAGAAATATGTAGAAAATCATGAAAAAAAATATGTATAAAGTTTTCTTCTCCTCTCATGCTCTTCATTTTTGAACAACCTATGATAATTTAATTAATTTTAATTAACATTATTAATACCCATAGTTATTTGATGTTACGATGAGAGAAAAGAGAATTATAAAAGCAAGATACTAAAACGCTGGCACTCGAAAAAGGAAAACTAATCTATCTGCTGCATATGTACCTATAGGTGTCATATCTCTCAAATAAAATGAGATTTCCAGACGGAGAAGAGTTTTCCTTGTCCGAAAAATAATAAATATAGGAGTGAAAATAAATTCATGTGTCAGGCGAAATAAAATAGAAACTTTCCGTAAATATTTTGCCTACAGGGTGGTGGCACAGTTTTATTCAGGTGGCACTTAGATGGATTTAGATGTCATGTATTAGCGAGGCAAGTGTAGCGAATTTGAAGCCTATTGGCACATAACTATGGGGAAATATCTCTGGAAAAATTAATTTGATCATACAGATCATTCGAGTATAGATGTTTAATGTCTTCTATCATCCGGAAAAATTGAAAAATTCAACATTCAGTTGAAAATTTCAAGGAAAAACGTCCCAAACGAGTTGATGTTGAACATTGGACTTGATTTCGAGTATGTTTTCTTGAACTATGAGGATTTCCAGGATTTTTAACGTGTATTTTTTTGTGGCTGGGTGGAAGAGCTCCTTTTAGAGAATCCTGCCATTTTAAACAAAGCCATTAAAATAAAAAAGTTCTATAGGTACCACCTTTTCGAGTTTTTCTCAGATTGAAATTGTCTCTTCTCCATATGGGGCGAGGCAAGTGTAGCGAATTTGAAGCCTATTGGCACATAACTATGGGGAAATCTCTGGAAAAATTAATTTGATCATACAGATCATTCGAGTATAGATGTTTAATGTCTTCTATAGGGTTGCCAACTTTTTTTTCGGCATATACGGTACAAACTAGCAAAATGGTGAAAAAATACGGATTTCCCGATTTTTACCCGGAGAGCGTATAAACACCTGTATAAAAAACGTGTCACTTTCCCGACAGATCTAAAAAATAAGGACAAAGAGACGAAGGAAATGTAAAATTGTCGAATGAAAACTCGAAATTCACATTAGATTAATGAGATTGGTACAGTTTCATCGTTGTATTACAAAACGGCCTTTTACAGATAGAATTCCTGTTATCTCACCTATTGTATTTTATTTTATTGAGAGGAAATTATTTACCCTCAGCATATCCGTGTTATTAAATAATTCTTTTCCAATTCAATAAAAAATATGTGGCTAACTTAACTTGTCGGTGGAGGTCTACAATAAGGAAGGGACAAAAGTATCAAATATCATTCAGCTTTTTTCTTTCTAGAGCTTCACACTTTTCGCTCGCTTTCTCCCTTCCCTTCCATCCCTCTGATCCTATATTCCTTGAGTCTTCAACTATCCCCAATTACTTATTCAAATTCCTTCTTATTCTTTCTCATTATTTCTTCTCCTTCTCTCTTATTTTTTTGATTAATCAAATTACTTATGCTGAAAATCTCCTTGAATTTTTTGTTGCCAATTACTTATTCAAATTCCTTCTTCTTCTTTCTCATTATTTCTTCTCCTTCTCTCTTATTTTTCTGATTAATCAAATTACTTATGCTGAAAATCTCCTTGAATTTTTTGTTGCAGTTTTTGATCTTATAATTTAAATATAGGTCGGCCAATCTTTTGGTTTTACCCTCCTCTAAATACCAAAAAAATGTCGAAATGTTATCTAGTGGAGCTATGGGGTGGAATGAGAAATTAGTTCGAGATTTCTACATTTGAATGACAAGCATATCTCTGGCATGCCAGCGAACCCCCGCCTACACAATTCGCGACTTCATAGTTCAAATCCCTGTAAATTTTCAGCTAGGCTTACCGGTGCGCGCTATCAGTAGGATTTAACACCGACTGTCAGGCCGACCTCACAACAGCTTCCCAACAATGGACCCACCAAAATTTTGCTAATAAATTCTCCTCTCACACCTTTTTTTACTTTCTATTACCCTTACGTATAGGGAACCTATACAAGGTAATGAGAAAGTATTGCAATCGGTCCAAATTTTCAAAATCGGTGGAGGTGGGGAATGACAGTGGGGGAGGATAGGTGTGAAGAATCTCCACCAGTGGCGTGTAAGTAAATGGGTTTGCTTTTAACTTGAGATCTCTGTTAGTGTTATAAAACCAAACATATTTATTTTATGTGTGAACCCACAGTCGCGCATCCCTCAATATAATATGTAAATCAGCGGATCAGTACCATATGATACTCCACATTACTAGCATTTTATTGAGAAAAAAATCAACCATCCATCTGAGGAAATTTAATGAAGGAATAAAAAAAAAAAAAAAAAAAAAAAAAAAAAAAAAATTTCCAAACCCACCCCCCAACCCAAGGAGTAAAAAAACAGAACAAATTTCCAATCACACCTCCTACATATACTAATGAAAACAATACGAGCGAAATTGACGAAGAGAAAAATTGGTTGTAAAAAATTACTCCTCTATTTTTATAGCAGTTTTTCGACATCACGCAAGTCACTCCCCAAAGCTCTATGTGACGTCATTGATTTGAGGAAACTCGGAAAAGTGAAGCTTTTTAAACATCAAATTTCCAATCACACCTCCTACACATACTAATGAAAACAATACGAGCGAAATTGACGAAGAGAAAAATTGGTTGTAAAAAATTACTCCTCTATTTTCATAGCAGTTTTTCGACATCACGCAAGTCACTCCCCAAAGCTCTATGTGACGTCATTGATTTGAGGAAACTCGGAAAAGTGAAGCTTTTGTCGTCAGTATGTTTCGAACTCGCAAGCTGATCAGACCTATCTCGGGGTGCTGAAGTTCAGTCAAATTTCTGCTCTTACGAATAACGCGAGGAAATAGTCGCGATCGCGAAATTTTTCGCTGACGGAAAAATTCGCCGAAATTTTTTCCCAATTGACCTTTTTGATTGATCGTAGGTGTTAATCGTTAATAGATAGTTGAGGTTTTTCAAGAGGCTAGGTAGAAAAAGAAATTATTTATTTTCGTATGGAAATCTATCGTAGGTGTTAATCGTTAATAGATAGTTGAGGTTTTTCAAGAGGCTAGGTAGAAAAAGAAATTATTCATTTTCGTATGGAAATGTAACTTTATAGTGATTATTTTCTCCTGCAAGTATGGAAGCTTGATGACCTTTTGCATTGAGGCTTTTGTAGACCTCTCAGAATTTGTCTAATCTAATCAAATGGTGAATCTGGAAGCCTCTTCACATTTTTATGTGGGATATCACCACAATCAGATATATTACGAGTAAAATAATTGATCGTATTATTGAGGATCATAGGAGATGCTGAAGAGCCGTCTCATTCCCCTTGAGCACGTACTAATCACTCCCATCGACAAGTTACCCATCCATCCTATCATTCTCCCATATTCCCTACCTGCCTACCGGTTTTATCCGTTCATCTTTCTGCTTTGGCTTTGGGTCCTTTTCTCTTTCTTATCTTTCTCTTAGTCAGCACCTACTGAAGATTGATAGAACAGATTGTTGGAAATTTGTGATACATTCTACTATCCAACAATAACTCCTCCTCCTCCTGTATCTTCGAAATAGCGGTGTCTATAAGCAAACCAGCTGATGGTTCTACCAATACCACTGATGGGCTACTTGATCGCTAAGATTAACGTGAACAATTCATTTGAACGAGGTATGAATTACGTTGGGGATTTTATCAGATTTTTCGTCCATTGTCAAATGGGGAACAAAAAGGACTGGAACGGGGAATTTTGACACCTCAATTTTATGAGGGAAAATCCCCCGTTTTATTTTGCATACATCTCGCAATAATACCCCTATACAGGACAGTATATAGGATAGAATGTCCCTGGTATTTCATTTTTATACATGGGAAAAAATTGTGTTTCATAGAGGGAACTGTAACTGCTAAGGTCTCATCGTCCCGAAATCGAAGAGAAAGAAGACAGGATAGCAAAAAGCCAGCCGTTCCGAGAACGAACCTTATCCGTTTAGGATAACATTCGCCCTGGGCAGTAATCGAACCCGCGATCTAGCGTTCACAAGGCAGATGCTTTAAGTTCCAAACTAACGAGGCAGTCAGTTCTCTCATTATCCAGATTTGACTGTACTATTATCTTGTAATCCACTTTTATCAACTTTTTCCCAAAATATAATCTTCTCTCTCTCTTTATCGCTTACTTCCCCCCCTCTTTACTTTACCTCTCCTTTCTTTTTCTTTTTTACTCTCTTTATCTCTATATCCCCCCTCCATCTTTTCTCCTCTCTTCACTTCTCAACTTCCTGCTTCTTCCCTATACTGTTCTTTGGAGCACGATAAATCTGCAAACAATTTTCTTTAAACAAGGGATTTAGGAGGGAGAAAAGTGATGGAAAAGTAGGTGTGAAATTTACATTACAGGAAAAAATTAAGTTCGCTTCTGTGCTGCTAAGAAGAAGATTTTTTTTTTTTTTTTCACTTTTTACTTTCCTTATCCTATAGGAAGGAAAGTAATGTAATCGGGTCAAAATTTCGATGGTCAGTTTTTAGTGCCAAAACACGTTTTGAGGTCCCTAGAGCCTAAATCCAAAGTTTCAGCCATTGGTCCGTGTGTGTGTCCGTCTGTCTGTAAACAAAATATCTCGAGAACCGTAAGAGCTAGAGACTTGAAATTTGCTATGTAGATGTGAAATGTGACAAGGATGCGACACGAAACTTTTGGTTAAGATCGGTGCTTTGGTTGGCGGTTTTCGGTGTAATTTAACAATATCTCGGGAACGGTATGAGCTAGAGACTTGAAATTTGGTATGTAGTTCACAAATGTGACAAGGATGCAACTCAAAACGTTTGGTTGAGATGGGTGCCGCGGTTGGCGGTATTTTGATCGCTTTTTGGCGGTTTTCAGCTATACCGACTAAACGGTTAGAGATATTGTAAAAGTTTGGCTATAGGAACAAGAACACCCAAAACAAGCATCATTCAATAGGATGAGGAAAGTCGTGTGATGTTCACACCAGACACTCCCTCACTAAGAGTGAAAGAGAGAGAGAGGGAGAGAGTTTTTGTTCGTTTCTCACAAGTAAAAAACTTTTGTCAGGAGTAAAAACCTTCAAAGATAAACACACCAGACTGTTTGTTTGTAGTTTGGCTCTTTATTCATTTCTCCCTTTTCCCTCTTTCGTCTGGTAGAAATCTGCTGTGCAGTAAACTTGATTTCTTTCTCTCTTATGTATAATTCCAAGTTATTTTTCTGTTTTGTCAACCTCTGTTCTGTTCTTTTCTTTTCTCTTGCTCTCCCTCCCTCCACCATTTCTTTCACCAGTGCGAATGCGAGCGTTGTGCTTCTTCATGTTTAATTAGATTATTATTGGTAATCTAATTACACTCTAATTTAACCCTCTTGCAATCTTTTTTATTGAGAGAGAAAGAGCGCGAGAAAGATAAGATGGCGCCTTACTGAAGGGGAAATCTGGTGTGTACATTACACGACTTTCTATTAAATTAGGGAACAACGAAAGTGTCTGTAAGGGAGCTTTGACTTTTATGTGAATATTTGATAGATGAGAGCATATTTGTTTTATGTTTGTCACTTCAGCGTGCATAAATACCAAATAAGACAAGATTTAGATATATGTAGCTTCTCATCCCATTGGAATATCTGAAAGGCTAATTGAACATGATACCAAAATTTACTAATGAGTTTGAGATGGCACATTAGTCTCCTATGATATCTCTTTCCCCATAGGAGACATATTACCTAAAAGTACTTTATTACTGGTATAGTGGTAGATATTGATATTTATAGGCTTTTTGATAAAGCCTATCTAACAATGGAATAATGAATAATTATGAATCTAACATAATTGACATGATATCGTGTGGACCAAAATACGTTTAGCGTTTGATTGAAAAGGATATTGTAAAAGATGTGTGTGTGTGTGTGTGTGTGTGTGTGTGTGTGTGTGTGTGTGTGTGTGTGTGTGTGTGTGTGTGTGTGTGTGTGTGTGTGTGTAAACTATAAAGCAGGGAAAAAACCCACACTTGAATACCTATCCTAGAGAACTTTATCTAGTGCATTGCGAAGCTTCTCGTGCTGCACTTGAATCCCATGCCTTAGGGTCCACGAGACCCTACAGGCCTTCTGCTCTGTTACCGACTCTGGGCCTAATTTGTGAAAGGTGTCTATAGTGTACTTTTAAAATAATATGCTACAACTTTTATGCTGGGGTTTACCAACTCGGGATCGGTATGAAGCGAGGATTTTCTTGATAAAATATTTTGCATCGGATTGATATGATCTTTGAGCGTGCCACATGTCGCCTTGAAACATGCTTCACTGCAGCATGCCTCAGTATAAAAGCGCCTCACGCCTTAACAATCCGTGCACTGTGGACCCCTAGACCCGAGTGTTAAAATTTGTCCCCGTCAGACGAAGCGCGCGGAGAAAACTTTACATAACTGCTGACTTGCTGATTAGCAAAGTTTTTACTTGCCTACACAACTGGTGCTGGTTAATTGTTTGACATTTGCGAGAATTTTAGGATTTTGCTGAAATTCCCTATCTAATTCACATGTTGAATAAACCTGATATCAGGAATACGGTTCAGGACATGCATATTGAAATTGACCAAACGCTTGTATTTGAACAGCAGAGAACAAATTGTATTTGAAGAGGAATTAGACTCATATCATATGCAAACTCGTAGATAAATAGAACAAAGCTGTGCATACTGTGTGCTGTGTTTTAGATAGATATGGAAGCCGGGGAAATATGAAGGAAGAGAAAAACGACTGGTGGGAGTCTGGGGAAGGATGAGAAGAAGAAGGAGGAGGAGGAAGTAAATAATGGGTATTCGATGTTCAGAGGAAGAGCAAGTGGAATCTCCAGAGAAGAACGACTAGATAGGAAAATAGGAGAGGAGAATGTACAAGAGGAGATGAAAAGGAACGAACTAAAGCAGGGAAAAAACCCACACTTGAATACCTATCCTAGAGAACTTTATCTAGTGCAGCGATTTTCAACCGGGGGTACGCGAAAAAGAATTGAGTAGGTAATAGCGGACAGAAGAATATCAAAAGCAAAGGTTCAATATTGACGGCTTATCAGTGCAGTACAGCCCACAAAAAAGTACTGAATTTGACCTCAGGGTACTGAATTTTTTTCAAAATGTATTGATTGTGTTTAGAACTCAGTAATAACGGTACACATCAACCTAGGTATGGGTACCCGGTACTTATTGTGATGGTGGCGGGGTACGTGAGATTAAATACGGGTACCCAAGGGGTACGCGGGTGAAAAAAGGTTGAAAACCGCTGATCTAGTGCATTGCGAAGCTTCTCGTGCTGCACTTGAATTCAATGCACTAGGGTCCACGAGACCTTACAGGTCTTCTGCTCTGTTACCGACTCTGGGCCTAATTTGTGAAAGGTGTCTATAGTGTACTTTTAAAATAATATGCGACAACTTTTATGCTGGGGTTTACCAACTCGGGATCGGTATGAAGCGAGGATTTTCTTGATAAAATATTTTGCATTGGATTGATATGATCTTTGAGTGTGCCACATGTCGTCTTGAAACATGCTTCACTGCAGCATGCCTCAGTATAAAAGCGCCTCACGCCTTAACAATCCGTGCACTGTGGACCCCTAGACCCGAGTGTTAAAATTTGTCCCCGTCAGACGAAGCGCGCGGAGGCGAAGAAAACTTTACATAACTGCTGACTTGCTGATTAGCAAAGTTTTTACTTGCCTACACAACTGGTGCTGGTTAATTGTTTGACATTTGCATGCGAATATTTTTAATCCCTCCACTTTGTCGCTGATCCCCCTCTCATAAAGTTCAAATATTTAGATTCTAACGAATCTACAGAGTGGTGCTCGAATTTTTTGGGGACCTTTAAAAGTTCAACTCCATTTGGGGACTTTTATAAGTTCAACTTCTAGTATGATTTCTGTCCCGGACATGATAAGATATTGGGATCGGCGGCGAACCAAATGTCAGCCCAAATTTTTGGGGACCTTTAAAAGTTCAACTCCATTTGGGGACTTTTATAAGTTCAACTTCTATTATGATTTCTGTCCCGGACATGATAAGATATTGGGATCGGCGGCGAACCAAATGTCAGCCCAAAGCGATCACCCTAGTTAGGGCTGATTAAGGGCTGACGAAAAACGCCGACCCCGTCTGCACACGGGAAAAGGTGAAGAAAAAGAAAAATTGGGCTCTAGAAGAACAAATGGGCTCATTTGAAGAAATGTGAGAGCGGAACTCAAAGAGAGATTGTCTCTAAATTTAGTGGAGATGTTGGGGATGATAATATCTCATTCACGGCTGAACTGTACAAAGTTGGTTTCCATGCCTTTGTAGGTCGAAATAAAAATGAACAGGTTAAAAGGTCACTCTGCGGACAACACCTGAAAATTGCGGAAAACCCTGCCAACCTTTCCGTTCACTTGACTTTTCTCATTTGTACCCAGCACAAAGCAAACATCAAATGGTAACCTATGAAGGTATTCAACAATGGAGATCCTGGGCTATAGAAAAGCTGAAAAGATTTATGTATCTCTTTTTGTTGGGATTATTTTGAATTTTCTTTATTTTTTCTTCTACTCTTTTGTTTCATAAATATTATTAGAAAGGATATTTTTGTACAAAAACCTCTCTCGTGCTATTCATTTGTTCAATTTACTCCGTTTTCTCTCTGTGTTTCAACATGTTATTGTGTTTTGAGCAGACACGATCGCGCACTCAAAAAGTTGATCGCGATAAATAAAAAGAGAATAATGAAAAATGAAAATAAAATACAGTGAATAAGACAATGGAAAAAGAAAGAAAGTTGCAATGAAATGTTACCTACGTATTTTACCGTATGCAAAATAAATGAAAAATCCAGGGAAAAGAACTTGTGAGAACAAATGGCGAAAAGAAACATTGTTAGAACTGAAAACATTGAAGTAAGTAAAACGAGACAGAATATATTCGAAATAATAAGTAGGAAAGAAAAAAGAAATTGGGGAAAGACACCGAAAATAAATTTTGTGCAGGCAAAGAGGTGTGGAAAAATATGAAGAACATTATTTACAAGAAGAAATTTAAATTGGAGAAAAACTGAGCGATGACAAAGAATATGCAGAAAGCTCTGACGAAACAGATAGGGGCATTGAAGTTTCACAAAAAAAATAAATAAATAAAAAAAATAATAATAATAAATACTGGATGGTTTGAAGTTTGAAAATAAAGAAGAAGGAACTTAAAGACACATATTTGATGCAAATGCATGAACGATATTAGAATTATTTATTTATTTATTTGATTACACGCTAAGCAAAATATGAAAACAATAAACATTTTGTTATATTCTTGTTAAAACATCAATAAAATTAACACTTGAAAATTGCGAATATAATAAACTATCAGTATCGATGGGAACTACCGAAAAGAGTCTCAAACAAAACAAAAGTGTTTCCCCACACTCTTAATTTCAATCACACCACAGGACCAATGGCTCGAATTTTCTCACCCAAACCAAAACACAAAGATAGTGTTTAAGAATTGAAATATTCTTAGGAAAATAAAAACAATCCGCACTAATGTTTAATTCCCTTCAGATTGAGGTCTCTTGCCCTTGCCTTTTCTCTTCTTTTTCCTCTCTTTCTCTCCCTCTCTTATTTCTTTCCCTCTCCCTTTCCCTATCTCCCTCGTTTCTGCCTTTTTACTTTCCTTATCCTATAGAAAGGAAAGTAATGTAATCGGGTCAAAATTTCGATGGTCAGTTTTTAGTGCCAAAACACGTTTTGAGGTCCCTAGAGCCTAAATCCAAAGTTTCAGCCATTGGTCCTCGTCTGTCTGTAAACAAAATATCTCGAGAACCGTAAGAGCTAGAGACTTGAAATTTGCTATGTAGATGTGAAATGTGACAAGGATGCGACACGAAACTTTTGGTTAAGATCGGTGCTTTGGTTGGCGGTTTTCGGTGTAATTTAACAATATCTCGGGAACGGTATGAGCTAGAGACTTGAAATTTGGTATGTAGTTCACAAATGTGACAATTTGAATGACAAGCATATCTCTGGCATGCCAGCGAACCCCCGCCTACACAATTCACGACTTCATAGTTCAAATCCCTGTAAATTTTCAGCTAGGCTTACCGGTGCGCGCTATCAGTAGGATTTAACACCGGCTGTCAGGCCGAACTCACAACAGCTTCCCAACAATGGACCCACCAAAATTTTGCTAATAAATTCTCCTCTCACACCTTTTTTTATCGCTAAGATTAACGTGAACAATTCATTTGAACGAGGTATGAATTACGTTGGGGATTTTATCAGATTTTTCGTCCATTGTCAAATGGGGAACAAAAAGGACTGGAACGGGGAATTTGACACCTCAATTTTATGAGGGAAAATCCCCCCTTTTATTTTGCATACATCTCGCAATAATACCCCTATACAGGACAGTATGTAGGATAGAATGTCCCTGGTATTTTTCATTTTTATACATGGGAAAAAGTTGTGTTTGATAGAGGGAACTGTAACTGCTAAGGTCTCATCGTCCCGAAATCGAAGAGAAAGAAGACAGGATAGCAAAAAGCCAGCCGTTCCGAGAACGAACCTTATCCGCTCAGGATAAAATCCGCCCCAGGTGGGAATCAAACCCGCTATCTGGCGCTTACAAGGCGGAAGCTCTACCGTCCAAGTTAACTAGGCTGGTAACATGAAACTTTAAAGCGCTGTCGATTGGGCCATTTGTTTCAGGATAAAATCCGCCCCAGGTGGGAATCAAACCCGCTACCTGGCGCTTACAAGGCGGAAGCTCTACCGTCCAAGTTAACTAGGCTGGTAACATGAAACTTTAAAGCGCTGTCGATTGGGCCATTTGTAGGTAGCTAGACACTGCTTTAGATATTACTAGATTTACTAGGAACGCCCATTCACCCTGCTAAAGGAAAGCACATGCATCAGACAAGACATGCACTTACTACGACACAGGTAATGAAGTCTGGTGTAGCAGGTGTAGGAAAAAATCCTTCCAGGTTTTTAATTAGGGTGCCGCGGTTGGCGGTATTTTGATCGCTTTTTGGCGGTTTTCAGCTATACCGACTAAACGGTTAGAGATATTGTAAAAGTTTGGTTACTAGATTTACTATTAGGAACGCCCATTCACCCTGCTAAAGGAATGCACATACATCAGACAAGACATGCACTTACTACGACACAGGTAATGAAGTCTGGTGTAGCAGGTGTAGGAAAAAATCCTTCCAGGGTTTTTAATTAGCCTAGTTATTTTTTTACTTCCTATGAAAATATCACTCCAGTCCTTTTTTTCCTCGGGATTTCCCCAAAACAAGCATCATTCAATAGGATGAGGAAAGTCGTGTGATGTTCACACCAGACACTCCCTCACTAAGAGTGAAAGAGAGAGAGAGGGAGAGAGTTTTTGTTCGTTTCTCACAAGTAAAAAACTTTTGTCAGGAGTAAAAACCTTCAAAGATAAACACACCAGACTGTTTGTTTGTAGTTTGGCTCTTTATTCATTTCTCCCTTTTCCCTCTTTCGTCTGGTAGAAATCTGCTGTGCAGTAAACTTGATTTCTTTCTCTCTTATGTATAATTCCAAGTTATTTTTCTGTTTTGTCAACCTCTGTTCTGTTCTTTTCTTTTCTCTTGCTCTCCCTCCCTCCACCATTTCTTTCACCAGTGCGAATGCGAGCGTTGTGCTTCTTCATGTTTAATTAGATTATTATTGGTAATCTAATTACACTCTAATTTAACCCTCTTGCAATCTTTTTTATTGAGAGAGAAAGAGCGCGAGAAAGATAAGATGGCGCCTTACTGAAGGGGAAATCTGGTGTGTACATTACACGACTTTCTATTAAATTAGGGAACAACGAAAGTGTCTGTAAGGGAGCTTTGACTTTTATGTGAATATTTGATAGATGAGAGCATATTTGTTTTATGTTTGTCACTTCAGCGTGCATAAATACCAAATAAGACAAGATTTAGATATATGTAGCTTCTCATCCCATTGGAATATCTGAAAGGCTAATTGAACATGATACCAAAATTTACTAGTGAGTTTGAGATGGCACATTAGTCTCCTATGATATCTCTTTCCCCATAGGAGACATATTACCTAAAAGTACTTTATTACTGGTATAGTGGTAGATATTGATATTTATAGGTTTTTGATAAAGCCTATCTAACAATGGAATAATGAATAATTATGAATCTAACATAATTGACATGATATCGTGTGGACCAAAATACGTTTAGCGTTTGATTGAAAAGGATATTGTAAAAGATGTGTGTGTGTGTGTGTGTGTGTGTGTGTGTGTGTGTGTGTGTGTGTGTGTGTGTGTGTGTGTGTGTGTGTGTGTGTGTGTGTGTGTGTGTGTGTGTGTGTGTGTGTGTGTGTGTGTGTGTGTGTGTGTGTGTGTGTGTGTGTGTGTGTGTGTGTGTGTGTGTGTGTGTGTGTGTGTGTGTGTGTGTGTGTGTGTGTGTGTGTGTGTGTGTGTGTGTGTGTGTGTGTGTGTGTGTGTGTGTGTGTGTGTGTGTGTGTGTGTGTGTGTGTGTGTGTGTGTGTGTGTGTGTGTGTGTGTGTGTGTGTGTGTGTGTGTGTGTGTGTGTGTGTGTGTGTGTGTGTGTGTGTGTGTGTGTGTGTGTGTGTGTGTGTGTGTGTGTGTGTGTGTGTGTGTGTGTGTGTGTGTGTGTGTGTGTGTGTGT
>NW_007378330.1:0-42590 GCF_000475195.1 Diaphorina citri | reverse complement strand
AAATGGAGAAAAGAGAGCAGAGAAAGAGAGAGAGAGAGAGAGAGAGAGAGAGAGAGAGAGAGAGAACTATTGGCAAGAAAGTAGATCAATGTCAATTTACGAAATAATTATTGTTACGAAATAATAATAATAATTAAATATATGGAGTGGAAGTAAGCTTTGGTACTTTGTAATATATTTGTACACGTATATCATAAACATAAATCATGAGATTCATGATCTGTGTCTGAATAATCTTGCTAAAGAAATAGCAAAGGTTGAGTGCGAAGGGCATCCACTCATAAAATTAGCCAAAACAAAATGTCAACCCAAAACAATCACCCCAGTGCTCATTGAGAGATCGAAAAACGCCGAACCCGTCTGATTTCGGGATTAGGTGAAAGAAAAAAAAAGAAGAAGAGTCAAAAGAAAATGTCTTTGACATTAACCTCATTTAGTAATGCAGTGGTAAGCTCCCACTAAAAATTTCTCAGTAATGTTATTTATAATATGTTTTCTATTATACCACGCGTATATAATATACAACCACATTGAAAGTTTTTCTCTTTTTTACGGACAATAAAGAAGAAGATTGTTATAAATTAAAAGTTGCAAGTACGTGAGGTTATAAAGTTGCTTAAAATATTCAGAAAATGTATAATTTTAATGCAAAGTAGTGGCAAGTCATAACCGCAGTCGTTTAGCACTAAAGAATTAAATTGACTTTAATTATCATTAACCTAAACTTATCATAATACAATTTGCATTTTGCAAAAAGTTTGAACAAAACTTTACACTACAGAAACATACTTTAATCTGCCCTACTTATAAAATTAATTTAGCAGATTTTCTTGAGAGTCGGAAAATATAATCCGACTTATTGTGTATTTTGGGTTTATTTTAAAAACGGTCAAACCCAAACATAGAGAAACATTGAGAATAATAATTACATTGCACTCAAATGGTGGACTTTTCTGACGAAATTCCTGTGTGCGGAGTCCAGTACCTATGTAGGACTATTGCACTGCTTGACGAAACAGATAGGGCTGCCCTATTTACAACGTGCTTTATGATTTACATTTTCACATTACCGTAAGTAAATCAAACAAGCTAAGTCCACATCTTAATCAGATAGGGCTGCCCTATTTACAACGTGCTTTATGATTTACATTTTCACATTACCGTAAGTAAATCAAACAAGTATATAGGGCTGCCCTATTTACAATGTGCTTTATGATTTACATTTTCACATTACCGTAAGTAAATCAAACAAGCTAAGTCCACATCTTAATTTTGGTGGTCATCACAGTTGATTTGTCACGGAACTTAGCCGTGCTTTTCCCGAAGATATCCGTTTGACTAGGTGACTGTCGTCTCTCATAAGATCAAACATATGCAAATGATATGAGACATACTATCAAGTGGTACATGACTCGACGTGCTGATCTGCTGATGTAAGCAATGAAAATATTTGCTCAGTCAGATTAAACGGTTGCATTATTCATGATGCTGATGCTCGTTCTCATTTATTAAACTTCTGTTTTGAACTTGAAGAGATAGACGCTTGGTTATTGAGAAAAGATAAGTTCAGCGTAGAGATGGAAGCTGGGTGAGAAAAATGCAGAAATAGACTGCTCGTTCTCATTTATTAAACTTCTGTTCTGAACTTGAAGAGATAGACGCTTGGTTATTGAGAAAAGATAAGTTCAGCGTAGAGATGGAAGCTGGGTGAGAAAAATGCAGAAATAGAAGAGGTCGAGACAGGGAGGAGAAAATACATTGATGGAAAAAATGAGTAGACTAGAGAGAAGAAGTGATAAGAAAGAAATATGACAAGTGTTGTTAAGGAGAGAAATTTATAAAATTATTTAGTGCAGAGCTATTTTTGTGTAGAAAATTTATTTATATCATCATCCTACATGTACGTAGATCTATTTCTAAATTGTGGTTACATTAGATAGCACCTTCATGATATTATAAAGCACTCTCGATTGACATATCTACTCAAACTCTTGGCAGCCTTTGACCTTGGATGAAATTTAGTCCTGTCAGCCTAATCTGTTCTAAAAACAGTGTCATTTAAAATTTATAAAATGTCCTCTAAAAAATGTAAAAAGTATAGTTTAAAAGCTATTAATAAGAGTTACGACATCGCTATTGAAGTCTAACATCATTATTATTATTATTTATTTATTTATTTATTTTTTTCGAACTTTTCCTTTTAAAGTAGAAAAAAAATTGACGTAGGTACTGTGTTTAAGTTTGTGCAGAACTGGAAAAGATACCATTTTGCGAGAGATAGTACTACGAAAGTAAACGTTACTTCCAAAAAGGGGATAAAGGAAAATATTGAGAGAAGTTAGTAGAGTCTAAATTTCCATTAAAGAAAATAAAAATATACACAAAGCAATTATTATAATCTTTAGGATTTGTGGGGGATTAGCCCCATATTACTCAAGGGGTTTATTTTCTTATTCGCAGAAATAGAAGAGGTCGAGACAGGGAGGAGAAAATACATTGATGGAAAAAATGAGTAGACTAGAGAGAAGAAGTGATAAGAAAGAAATATGACAAGTGTTGTTAAGGAGAGAAATTTATAAAATTATTTAGTTCAGAGCTATTTTTGTGTAGAAAATTTATTTATATCATCATCCTACATGTAGGTAGATCTATTTCTAAATTGTGGTTATATTAGATAGCACCTTCATGATATTATAAAGGACTCCCGATTGACATATCTGCTCAAACTCTTGGCAGCCTTTGACCTTGGATGAAATTTAGTCCTATCAGCCTAATCTGTTCTCAAAACAGCGTCATTTAAAATTTATAAAAGGCCCTCTAAAAAAATGTAAAAAGTACATTTTAAAAGCTATTAATAAGAGTTACGACATCTTTATTTGAGTATAACATTAGTATTGTTTTTTTTTTGAACTTTTCCTTTTAAAGTAGAAAAAAAAATAAGGTAGGTACTGTGTTTAAGTTTGTGCAGAACTGGAAAAGATACCATTTTGCGAGAGATAGTACTACGAAAGTAAACTTTACTTCCAAAAAGGGGATAAAGGAAAATATTGAGAGAAGTTAGTAAAGTCTAAATTTCCATTAAAGAAAATAAATAGAAAGTAAAAATATACACAAAGCAATTATTATAATCTTTAGGATTTGTGGGGGATTAGCCCCATATTACTCAAGGGGTTTATTTTCTTATTCGTTTTTCGAACTTTTCCTTTTAAAGTAGAAAAAAAATTGGCGTAGGTACTGTGTTTAAGTTTGTGCAGAACTGGAAAAGATACCATTTTGCGAGAGATAGTACTACGAAAGTAAGCGTTACTTCCAAAAAGGGGATAAAGGAAAATATTGAGAGAAGTTAGTAAAGTCTAAATTTCCACTAAAGAAAATAAATAGAAAGTAAAAATATACACAAAGCAATTATTATAATCTTTAGGATTTGTGGAGGATTAGCCCCATATTACTCAAGGGGTTTATTTTCTTATTCGAGGTTTCCCCCGTATTATAAACAGGTGCGAGCGTATAAGCGTATATCCTGCGAGAATTACTTTGCAGGATACAAGATGATATTATAAGATCCTGCAGGTTTATTATCTTTATTGCAAGCAAATCCGTTCTAACGGGGTGTAGAATTACTTTGCAGGATACAAGATGATATTATAAGATCCTGCAGGTTTATTATCTTTATTGCAAGCAAATCCGTTCTAACGGGGTGTTCCATTGTTCGTTTGCCACTTTATCTTACTGAGAAGGTTAGACACAATGTTTTTCTTTGCGACGTCGGGATATTTCTATTTCATACTAAGGAAAACACCGTTGTTCAGACAAGAAACGTATAAGTAAAATAACAATAGACGCGCTTTTTGATCAATAAAACACCGTTGTTCAGAAAAGACGTATGAGTAAAATAACAATAGACGCGCTTTTTGATCAATCTTAACAAGAACTTTTTTCGTCACTCTTAAAGAAGACAATTTTATTTGAAAAGTGAAAACACCGTTGTTCAGACAAGAAACGTATAAGTAAAATAACAATAGACGCGCTTTTTGATCAATCTAAACAAGAACTTTTTTCGTCACTCTTAAAGAAGACAATTTTATTTGAAAAGTTTCATTTTGTTTTGCATTTAAAACTAACTAACAAGAACTACTTTTACAAGTGCAATCAAAGAATGAACTTTCGTTCCAAGTTTTTCCATCGTCTCTTTGTTTCGTTTAACTCAACACCCTCGAGGTCTTCAATACCGTAGCTCTCCTTGTACCGGTTGTATCAATAGTTACAGGGTATTCATTCATATTAGGTTCCAGCTTTTTTGTACATAAGAGCATTGATATTGTTGAAGGAATCCAAGAAGTGTATGGATCAGGCTGCTTAAACTATAGATTTTGCATGAAAGATGTATCCGTCTGCGTAGGACCAAAAGTCTTCAAGAAATTTCATCTGTTACTCTTTGGAGTTTCTACTTTATGTATCCGTCTGCGAAGGACCAAAAGTCTTCAAGAAATTTCATCTGTTACTCTTTGGAGTTTCTACTTTCCTGGAAAACAATACAACTCTTTTATTTACAATAAGACTTGCCTATTTTTCCATCTCACGTTACATATGAAGGAAACTTTTGCTAGCGAGAAACTTCTGTTGTGTTTGTTTAGAAAATGCA
This sequence comes from Diaphorina citri, assembly GCF_000475195.1. Classification (NCBI taxonomy): domain Eukaryota; kingdom Metazoa; phylum Arthropoda; class Insecta; order Hemiptera; family Psyllidae; genus Diaphorina; species Diaphorina citri. The sequence goes on along the minus strand of NW_007378330.1, from coordinate 37,948 downwards.
ATTATACTCTGAATTGTTTGCTCATGTTTCATCTCACATGATTTAGAAAGTATCACTCTCTGTAACAAGTGTAACACATTGGTGATCGCATTATGATGACTATTTTTTGGATCCATGGAGGAATCTCCAAGATTTTTATTGGTTTCCTCGTCCAATTACTCTTTTTCTTTCATTTTTTCATTAGATATATTGATACTGAATTGAATTCAGCTTCTTACATGCAAATAAAAGAGCCTTGTCTATTAGGGTGCAATAGTCCCGCACTGGACTCCGCACACGGGAATTCCGTCAGAAAAAATCCCCATTTAAATATACCTAATGTCGGATGACTATTTTTTTGGATCCATGGAGGAATCTCCAAGATTTTTATTGGTGTCCTCGTCCAATTACTCTTTTTGCTCTCACTTCCAAAGTCTCCACTCATCGCTTTCTTATCTCTTCTATTGAGGAAAGAGAATGAAGAATGAGACTTTTTTTCATTAGATATATTGATACTGAATTGAATTCAACTTCTCTTACATGCAAATAAAAGAGTTTTGTCTATTAGGGTGCAATAGTCCCGCACTGGACTCCGCACACGGGAATTCCGTCAGAAAAAATCCCCATTTAAATATACCTAATGTCCATTTGAAGATTTACAATCACATCATTATGAGTAGGTAACCTTTTCTACCATTTTCTCTTCCTTTGGAAAAGTCTTTTCACTTGACTCCAAATTCTTTTAGCTCGGATAACGATCCACTTTGTACTCAAGGCATACGCTAGGCCAAGTGAACATAAATGACATGAAAATACCTTTCCTCCTAACAGTCCTTTCACTTGACTCCAAATTCCTTTAGCTGGGATAACGATCCACTTTGTACTCAAGGCATACGCTAGGCCAAGTGAACATAAATGACATGAAAATACCTTTCCTCCTAACATGAATAAATTCCCAATTCAAAACTCCAAAGTTTATCCTCTAAGCGCAGGAGGGTACTTTCATATCCGTACACAAGAGGGAAGAAGTTTACCAGCGCTTTCATTTATGTCATGAGATGAACGATACAAATTACATGACGGGTTTCATAAATAACTTGAATGGAATATCTTATGTTGTGCATTATATGTACATACTTATGTCAAGGCCCGGATCTAAGAAGGAAATTTAAAACGGAGGGTTTATCTTCAGAATCTACATTCTTCTTGCCTCCTAATGACATCAGTTTCTTGCATATTTCTCTTCAGCACAAACACCATGCGTACAGTCCGTTTATCCTTCTGTTGAAATACTATCCTATTGAAATCCCCTTAGATTCGCATCTTTGTACATAATTTATGAAGAATAAGAATAACAATATAGTACATGATAAACAGTAGATAAGTAGATATGATTTCTCAATTTGAGCCTAATTAGTTAGTAGCCAATTTTAGCCTCATTACCAATGGTATCAAAATTGAGAAATCACACGAGTATCTCAGGTATCATAAGCATTGTAAACAAAGCCTAGGATGAACGATATTTAGCTTTCTGTTCAGTCACATATGATTAGAGATTAGAGAAATGTAAACATTTTCTGTTGTAATTACGGACCTGTTTTATGTACTTATCTGCTAACAAGTTTTACACAATATGTTCATTTTGTATTCGATAAGAGTGCCTAATTGAGCAGGCCTAGTACATAATAATTGGATAAAATGTGTATAGAAAGCAAATGCGAACAGTTTAACGTATTCAAAACTCCAAAGTTTATCCTCTTAGCGCAGGAGGGTACTTTCATATCCGTACACAAGAGGGAAGAAGTTTACCAGCGCTTTCATTTATGTCATGAGATGAACGATACAAATTACATGACGGGTTTCATAAATAACTTGAATGGTATATCTTATGTTGTGCATTATACATACTTATGTCAAGGCCCGGATCTAAGAAGGAAATTTAAAACGGAGGGTTTATCTTCAAGATCTACATTCTTCTTGCCTCCTAATGACATCAGTTTCTTGCATATTTCTCTTCAGCACAAACACCATGCGTACAGTCCGTTTATCCTTCTGTTGAAACACTATCCTATTGAAATCCCCTTGGATTCGCATCTTTGTACATAATTTATGAAGAATAAGAATAACAATATAGTACATGATAAACAGTAGATAAGTAGATATGATTTCTCAACCATTCATATTAGGTTCCAGCTTTTTTGTACATAAGAGCATTGATATTGTTGAAGGAAGCCCGGAACAAAGTTTGGCTATAGGAACAAGAACACCCAAAACAAGCATCATTCAATAGGATGAGGAAAGTCGTGTGATGTTCACACCAGATTTTTTCAAAATAATTTTTGTAGGAGATGAAAAAAAGTCGTTTAGGCTTATTATGTATTTAAAATGAGTTGTAAAAAAAGAATAGCTTATCCTTAAAGGGATTTAGCTAAAAAAATGTTTGGAATACTTTTTTTTATCGAGAAAGAAAGGAGAATGACGAATCCGGAGAAATTTTGGGAAATATAAAATCTTTAGTCACATTTTCATGAACTAAAATCGGAAACTGTACTCCGTTTGCACGAGCCTCCATCTGAATGCATGATTATTGGCATGTATAATATCTAGTGATGCATTTCTTATGTGTAAAGTTACAAAACGGATGTGTTGAGAGGTGACATGTGAATAATATGTTAATGTAATTTTGATGTAGCGTGAGTTCTGCGAATATTAAAGTTTTCATCACACATTGAGATTCTCTGTTTTCGCGAACTAGTAGAACATAGAAAACAGCGTAACTTGCTAGATACGAGTTATTGGTTTAATGGAAAAGTTCATCGATGTATCCCTGCATATGCTAAAAAGCTTTTATGTGTACACGTTTTAATGTTATCATGGATTGAACAGGATCTATACTATATTTTTCTATTAAAGTGTAAAAATAGTGATGTATCCACCCATACAGTATCGCCGTAATGTATTTGATCTACATATTTTGCAAGTTAAGTGATGAAAAATAGTGTATTAGATGTCATTATCATTATTTTGATGGAAAACACATTTAACCAATTTTTCATAACCAACTCATATTAGAGTTATCTAGCTTCTAATTTTCTGTAATGTATTTATTAGCTTAGAATAGAACAGATGGCTATCTTGTTTACACCAAAAGCACAGGACTCTGCTCCTGCAGTTTAAAAACAAGGTCATACACATTTGAATGGTAATTGAAAATTCTTCACATTTTGTAGGAAGTCACATTATTTTCATGATTGATAAAATTGAATCTCCGCTCCGGCAATCAAAGAATGAACTTTCGTTCCAAGTTTTTCCATCGTCTCTTTTTTTTCGTTTAACTCAACACCCTCGAGGTCTAATACCGTAGCTCTCCTTGTACCGGCTGTATCAATAGTTACAGGGTATCCATTCATATTAGGTTCCAGCTTTTTTGTACATAAGAGCATTGATATTGTTGAAGGAAGCCCGGAAATGCATGGATCAGGCTGCTTAAACTATACATAGATTTTGCATGAAAGGTGTATCCGTCTGCGAAGGACCAAAAGTCTTCAAGAAATTTCATCTGTTACTCTTTGGAGTTTCTACTTTCCTGGAAAAGAATACAACTCTTTTATTTACAATATGACTTGCCTATTTTTCCATCTCACGTTACATGAAGGAAACTTTTGCTAGCGAGAAACTTCTTTTGTGTTTGTTTAGAAAATGCAATTATACTCTGAATTGTTTGCTCATGTTTCATCCACATATTTGAATGGTAATTGTTCACATTTTGTAGGAAGTCACATTATTTTCATGATTGATAAAATTGAATCTCCGCTCCCTGTGTTCAGTGTGTAAAACTTTTGTTAGATGCATAGCTTTTCATGTTTACTTTTTGACAGTTTAATTGAAACCAGGAGATTGAACAAGATTCTAAATCTTCAAAAGTCAAATAAATTGCGAGTTGTAAGTTGTATTGCCAAGCATGTATTTCAAATTCCAACATTAGAATGCTGTCCTTGTATTCCAACATTTAGAACACTATGCGTGAGTTTAATATGTGCGAGTCAAATAAATTGCTAGTTGTAAGTTGTGTTGCCAAGCATGTATTTCAAATTCCAACATTAGAATGCTGTCCTTGTATTCCAACATTTAGAACACTATGCGTGAGTTTAATATGTGCTCGAAATTTGTCTTTTGAAATTACTTAGATTAGGCGATATTGCGAAATTGAATTGAAAATAATTTATTGCTTATTTTTCCAAGATTTTTATTGGTTTCCTCGTCCAATTACTCTTTTTGCTCTCACTTCCAAAGTCTCCACTCATCGCTTTCTTATCTCTTCTATTGAGGAAAGAGAACGAAGAATGAGACTTTTTTTTCATTAGATATATTGATACTGAATTGAATTCAACTTCTTACATGCAAATAAAAGAGTCTATTAGGGTGCAATAGTCCCGCACTGGACTCCGCACACGGGAATTCCGTCAGAAAAAATCCCCATTTAAATATATCTAATGTCCATTTGAAGATTTACAATCACATCATTATGAGTAGGTAACCTTTTCTGCCATTTTCTCTTCCTTTGGAAAAGTCCTTTCAAGAGTCAAATAAATTGCAAGTTGTAAGTTGTGTTGCCAAGCATGTATTTCAAATTCCAACATTAGAATGCTGTCCTTGTATTCCAACATTTAGAACACTATGCGTGATCCTTCTCCTCATCCCATCCCTGAGCGAGTGTGACTGTGATGCTGTAAGCGCCCTTGAGTGTGACTGTGATGTACTGCTTGGTTTCTCTGTTTTCGCGAACTAGTAGAACATAGAAAACAGCGTAACTTGCTAGATACGAGTTATTGGTTTAATGGAAAAGTTCATCGATGCAATGGGAAAAGCATAAAAAATATGAAAAAGTGTTTTAGTGTAACACAAAGTTAGTATGAATGCACCCATAATGCCACATAAAGAGCTTGGAAAAAGTTATTAGAGTGTCCTCCCACACAGGAACTTATTATTAGCTTATTTCTTTTTGTTCAGATGAACAATGTAAATTTTCTTGTAGTAAGAAAATTTTCGTAGAAAAAAATATGCTCTTCAAAGAATATTAACTCGCGTACAAATTAAGAATTAGGTAAATTATAAAAATTAAAAATCAAGCTCTCTTTTCCCTCTTAATTTAAGCTCTCTCCCCTGTTCTTCCTTAGTTTATTCTCTGTCCGTACTCGCCATTTTTCTTTACCATTTTTTTTCCAAGGAAAATTGTTTCGAGATGTTTTCTATCAAAAAATGTAAATTGCGTTCTCCCGCCGTTTTTTTTAATCCCTCCCCACCCCCCGCTCCGCGCTTTTCCGCCACTGTTATTCTTGTGAAATAAATCTCAATCACCATAAATCATTATTTTTCTATTAAAAACATTGGAGGGATGGGAAGATAAAAGGCTCGAGCAAGGTTATCTTCTGGGTTTCCCTCCAAAGGTTTCCATTACACGGAAGCAATTTCCAGGTGAAATCCTCTCAGAAGGATTGTTATGCCTCTGAGAAATTGGAGTTTTTTTACGTGGAAATGTTCAATGCCAAACTCTGAACACGAAAAAATGAGTGGGAGCAAAACGATTTATTTATAAGGTGAAAACAATTAATTTAAAAGGTTTAATGTAATGTGTTGAGTATTTAAGAACCATGATTGCTAACGACTTTACAGTCGTATTTTTCTTGCTTGTCATGGTCAGAATCCATGAATTCAAATGGAAAACACATTTAACCAATTTTTCATAACCAACTCATATTAGACTTATCTATCTTTTAATTTTCTGTAATGTATTTATTAGCTTAGAATAGAACAGATGGCTATCTTGTTTACCACCAAAAGCACAGGACTTTGCTCCTGCAGTCTAAAAACAAGGTCTTACATATTTGAATGGTAATTGACAATTGTTCACATTTTGTAGGAAGTCACATTATTTTCTTGATTGATAAAATTGAATCTCCGCTCCCTGTGTTCAGTGTGTAAAACTTTTGTTAGATGCATAGCTTTTCATGTTTACTTTTTGACAGTTTAATTGAAACCAGGAGATTGAACAAGATTCTAAATCTTCAAAAGTCAAATAAATTGCGAGTTGTAAGTTGTATTGCCAAGCATGTATTTCAAATTCCAACATTAGAATGCTGTCCTTGTATTCCAACATTTAGAACACTATGCGTGAGTTTAATATGTGCTCGAAATTTGTCTTTTGAAATTACTTAGATTAGGCGATATTGCGAAATTGAATTGAAAATAATTTATTGCTTATTTTATTTTTGAAATCTCTAGCGGTGTCCTCATACATCTTCTTAAACACACTGTTAGAGTCATTTGTGTGTCACGTTTTTGCTGCCTGTCTTTGTTGTCTTCCCGTGAACCAGATTGGAATGATTGGAGAATTTTTCTTAACACGAAAAATATGCTGATCTGTTTAGCAAAAAGCACTGAATTTCTCGTGGAATAAAATCTAAAATTCACTGTGAATATAGAAGGCAGAATGTTCGAAACCCATGAAGCAAAGATGTTACATCAACATGTCACGGAGGAACGTATTGATGTAAACATCAATTCACACATACATATTTGAATGGTAATTGACAATTGTTCACATTTTGTAGGAAGTCACATTATTTTCTTGATTGATAAAATTGAATCTCCGCTCCCTGTGTTCAGTGTGTAAAACTTTTGTTAGATGCATAGCTTTTCATGTTTACTTTTTGACAGTTTAATTGAAACCAGGAGATTGAACAAGATTCTAAATCTTCAAGAGTCAAATAAATTGCTAGTTGTAAGTTGTGTTGCCAAGCATGTATTTCAAATTCCAACATTAGAATGCTGTCCTTGTATTCCAACATTTAGAACACTATGCGTGAGTTTAATATGTGCTCGAAATTTGTCTTTTGAAATTACTTACATTAGGCGATATTGCGAAATTGAATTGAAAATAATTTATTGCTTATTTTATTTTTGAAATCTCTAGCGGTGTCCTCATACATCTTCTTAAACACACTGTTAGAGTCATTTGTGTGTCACGTTTTTGCTGCCTGTCTTTGTTGTCTTCCCGTGAACCAGATTGAAATGAAAATGAGAATTTTTCTCAACACGAAAAATATGCTGATCTGTTTAGCAAAAAGCACTGAATTTCTCGTGGAATAAAATCTAAAATTCACTGTGAATATAGAAGGCATATCTTCTTAAACACACTGTTAGAGTCACGTTTTTGCTGCCTGTCTTTGTTGTCTTCCCGTGAACCAGATTGGAATGAAAATGAGAATTTTTCTTAACACGAAAAATATGCTGATCTGTTTAGCAAAAAGCACTGAATTTCTCGTGGAATAAAATCGAAAATTCACTGTGAATATGGAAGGCAGAATGTTCGAAACCCATGAAGCAAAGATGTTACATCAACATGTCACGGAGGAACGTATTGATGTAAACATCAATTCACACAATGCTTTGGTTTCCAATGATTAAAAATATGTCAGAGTGGAAAATGGCATACAGCAGAAAGCGTATATACCTAGTTGCTGTTTTGTGAAATTAAAAATCCAGTAATGGGGAATGGTGGGGACTTGGGGAGCAACATGCTGGCATACAGCAGAAAGCGTATATACCTAGTTGCTGTTTTGTGAAATTAAAAATCCAGTAATGGGGAATGGTGGGGACTTGGGGAGCATATTCTAATTCTAAACCCCTTACCCTATCCTTGTGCTCGAGCTTTTGAAACATGGAGTCTTCCTTTCATTGAAAGTTCAGATGAATAATATAATATGATGTATATTTAGTCTTGTAGCAGTAGGTTACGTATCTTAGAACTTAGAAGTAATCATACATGCTATAGTTTAACGAAAAATTCCCAAGAGTTAACGGTTAAAAGAATCCACAAGTTTATTCAGATTCATTGAAAGCTGTTCTTTTGGAAAAGCTGCTGAATATACATGCTATAGTTTAACGAAAAATTCCCAAGAGTTAACGGTTAAAAGAATTCACAAGTTTATTCAGATTCATTGAAAGCTGTTCTTTTGGAAAAGCTGCTGAAAAAAAAACCCCTACATCTCCGTTCTATTATACATGGAAATGTGTTTCAACACAAGCTGTTTCTATGACGAGTTAACCTCTTCAGTCAAAAAAAAACCCCTACATCTCCGTTCTATTATACATGGAAATGTGTTTCAACACAAGCTGTTTCTATGACGAGTTAACCTCTTCAGTCACTATGGCATAGAATCGTCTAAGCCGAAAATTGAACATCTTTTGAGAGTTAGTGAAACAGTAAACTGGTAATGCCTCCATTGGTCTCTACACTCTCTACTTATTAGCTACTAGCTGCAATTGTCCTCATTAGGCTGAGTGCACCCCGAATTAATAGTCCTGAGAAAGAAAGAGAGAGAACTTCACTGCCGAGATTTAGACTCGGAACTTCACTCAAATCAGTGCATTTTTAAACTCATGGACACTGTAAACAGTGTAAACAACAACTGAACAGGGACATACGTGGGAAGAATATTAAACAAGAATCATTCACGTTTATTGTAAACAGCTATTTTCCAAATGGTCACTCGAATGCAAGACTGACTTTTGACTTTTCAAAATGGATCCCCTCTCCTTCTACTTGTTCCTTGTACCAAATGTGTGACTTGGGGGTATTAAAAATCTCATTTCACATGGTACTAACCAACCCACATAACACATTTATGGGTGTACCAGCTACCATGATTCACTGACGGTCCTGGTTTTTATAGTTTGTGAGACGTGAGGTCTAGGTGTTTTAACTTGACGATTTTGCATTTTGTCACCAACCTCAGTGGTGCAGATTTTAGCGCGTTGGACATTTGGATCTGGAGGTTGGTGGTTCGAGTCCAAGTCAAGTCATAAAATTTATCTAGGTGTAATAATTGGGGAACGATATTTGTGGCAAGCATTTAAATATGCTTAACACAGTTAAAAATTAATGTTTTAAAATTTTGCATTTTGTCTGTGTAGTCTATTTTTCATCTCCCTTTCCTTTCTGGCCCTATGGGCGCTGCTTGAGATTTCTAGATCAATTAGTTGAAGAAACCAATAAAAGACCCTTCTTCGAACCGAAGACGAAACTAAAATTCTTTCTTGTTTCGAAATTTCACAACTTAATCTAATAAAATCATAAATGATGAGTTGAAAAGTTTACGAAGAGCTTGTTCAACTTTCTCAGTTCATCGAAATTTTGTATAAATTTATTCAAATTGAGACATCCAGAAAAAGTGACAACAGATGACAGTAAAAGCGGCGAAAAAGGGTGGTATCGAAGTGCCAATTTCCAATGAATCACTGAAGTGGTCGCGCGTTGGATTGTAAACCAAGTGCTGCTGGGCTTTTCTGGGGTGTGCCCAGCCTTGTTAGGACATTCTTCAAAGCATTACCTATACCCTATACCTATGTACTTGTACATGCAACCCGACATTCGGTATAGTCTCGGGCTCTCGGCTGAAAGTTGAGAAAACGAACAGGAAAAGTAGAGGGAAAATGGAAGTGAATATAAGAAGGGCAAGTGCTGCTGGGCTTTTCTGGTGTGCCCAGCCTTGTTATGACATTCTTCAAAGAATTACCTATACCTATGTACTTGTACAACTTGACATTCGGTATAGTCTCGGGCTCTCGGCTGAAAGTTGAGAAAACGAACAGGAAAAGTAGAGGGAAAATGGAAGTGAATATAAGAAGGGGGGAAAAGAGAAAGATGTGGAAATAGGAGAAGATTTTACGATGGTGTTGAAAATGTAAAGAGAAAGAGAAGGAGGGAGAGAGAGAAGAAAGAGAAGGAGGGAGAGAGAGAAAGAAAAAGAAAGAAAGAGAAAATGGACTTGATACGAGATAAGACCATCTAAAAAGTCGGGTACTATTTGGTATCATTATACATCATCAGTTTCTCTGTTTTCCCCTCTAGAGCGTAGCATACTCGATATGAACTATTTTTTATTGTTTTGTTCAGTTGGTAACATTGTTAGCAATCAGTTTTAGAGGGAAATTTTGAAAATTTCAAAAACATTTTTCATTTTTTAAAAAGAGAAAGATGTGGAAATAGGAGAAGATTTTACGATGGTGTTGAAAATGTAGAAGAGAAGAAGAAAGAGAGAAGGAGGGAGAGAGAGAGAGAGAGAGAGAGAGAGAGAGAGAAAGAAGAAATGGACTTGATACGAGATAAGACCATCTAAAAAGTCGGGTAGTATTTGGTATCATTATACATCATCAGTTTCTCTCTCTCCCCCCTTCCCTTTCACATAAGAGTAAGGGAGAAAAAGAACATAGTGAAGACAGAAGATGAGAGATAAAAGGCAAAGTGAAAGGACGTCGAGCGAGAAAAAAAAAGAAAAACACTTGCATTTCTTTAAGAACAAAATGCTTGATTACTTCTTCACATCATGGGAATATGTACAAGTTGTGTTTTATCAGCTCAAATTTCACTATTCTAAATATGTATGTCACTATAGTGCCACAGGAACATTCCCTACTTCATCGGAAAAATTGTGAAAATACGTAAGGAAGGGGGGGGGGTACATACATATTTCCTTTGAAAATATACATTAATAGTTACCTACATGTTTGTACATATGTATTTCCTCTATTTCCTTTACTAGCAGTTGGGGTTCCTTAATTATCCGTTTTTCGCGCTCGTTAGCGTAATGGAAGGTAATGTGAAAACACCGTTCTAATTGTAATTAGTGTAATTATAATTATTACACATGTACTGGCGGTTTCCTAAATGCAGAATTCTGGAGAGTCCCATAGATATAACTAACCCACGTACGATTACGTAAAGGGAGGGAGAGAGAAAGAGGAGACAGAAGGAGAGAAAAATGTGAACACAGAAAAATGAAAAGGAGGAATCGAGAAACGGAAGGAAAAAGAGGAAGGCAGGTGAAAAGGAAGAAAAGGGAGAGATAAAAGGAAGGGAGAAGGTTATAAATTAAAACCACACATACTCAACTTATCATCCACCACGCTATATGCGTTATAGATAACAGATGAGAGAGAGAAAATAGTTGTTCTTCCTTTGAGAAGAAAAAATGTTTTTTTTTTTTTCAAGAGGTTTGACAGAGGGAACTGTAACTGCTATGGTCCCAAAATCGAAGAGAGAAGGAAGACAGGATAGGAGAAAGCCAGCCTTTCCGAGAACGAACATTATCCCATCAGGATAAAATCCGCCCCGGGCGGGAATCGAACCCGCGGCCTAGCGCTTACAAGGCAGACGCACTACCAACTAAGCTAACTAGGCTGGCAGCTCTTTGACTTTAAAACCTCACCTAAGTCAGCACAACTGTTCCATTGATTTTCAGTCATGTGTTTCATGTAGGGCATTGTAGGGTGTATGGGCAATGGGCATAAAAATCTAATTCGGGATCTAAAACAGACAAAAAGTTCATTCCAAATGTAGGTATTTTGTCCATTACTTTCCATTGATTGCGTATTGATCAACAAAAGTGATAGACTATATTATATATTATATTGTTTTGTTATTGGTATAAAAATAATATTTTGCCGGTGTGTTATATCGGAATTTAAAATTTTCACAATATGTCCGACTAGGCATAAAACTCTAATTCGGGATCTAAAACAGACAAAAAGTTCATTCCAAATGTATTTTGTCCATTACTTTCCATTGCGTATTGATCAACAAAAGTGTTAGACAATATTATATTGTTTTGTTATTGGTATAAAAATAATATTTTGCCGGTGTGTTATATCGGAATTTAAAATTTTCACAATATGTCCGACTAAATCCCTCAAACGTGGACATTGAAAGCTGAAAAAGCACCTCGAATTTCCACTTCCAGCGGAATTATAACCATTAAACTAATCCCTAATCCTTCCAAACACCACATTTGTTATGACGCAAATGGTGAATTCGGTTTCTAAATCCCGTTTTGCTCGATTTTCTTTAGGAATGAACTGGTTTGGGGCCAATTTTGAAATGAACTTGTTTGGGGGCAATTTTGGAATTCATTGGTTTGGTGGGGCAAATTTGCTCCCTTTTCTTCTTACCAATGTGTTTTGTGTTGTTGTGCCAGTCATTCACATACTCTATGTTTCTTCTGTTACAGATAATGTCCGACTAAATCTCTCAAACGTGGACATTGAAAGCTGAAAAAGCACCTCGAATTTCCACTTCCGCAGCGGAATTATAACCATTAAACATATCCCTAATCCTTCCAAACACCACATTTGTTATGACGCAAATGGTGAATTCGGTTTCTAAATCCCGTTTTGCTCAATTTTCTTTAGGAATGAACTGGTTTGGGGCCAATTTTGAAATGAACTTGTTTGGTGGCATTTTTGGAATTCATTGGTTTGGTGAGGCAAATTTGCTCCCTTTTCTTCTTACCAATGTGTTTTGTGTTGTTGTGCCAGTCATTCACATACTCTATGTTTCTTCTGTTACAGATCTCCCTTTTCTTCTTACCAATGTGTTTTGTGTTGTTGTGCCAGTCATTCACATACTCTATGTTTCTTCTGTTACAGATCCATTAGAATTCATTGGTTTGGTGGGGCAAATTTGCTCCCTTTCCTTCTTACCAATGTGTTTTGTGTTGTTGTGCCAGTCATTCACATACTCTATGTTTCTTCTGTTACAGATCCATTATGTTCTAATATTACCTGTATATGAGTAACAAGACATGTACTAAGTTTTGAATAAAGGTAAGAGAAAAACATGGACATATTGGTGTAATGGTGTTGGTGGAGGTTCCAAATTATCAATGAAGGTTTCTGGGAAATTTCACATGTACCAAAAAAAAATCTGGTGTGAACATCACACGACTTTCTATTACATTTGCGGAATACGTATTTGAAAAAAAAATGAAAATTTTTCTAAGTCATGGTGTTGGTGGAGGTTCCAAAGTATCAATGAAGGTTTCTGGGAAATTTCACATGTACCTACCAAAGAATAACTTTTTCAAAACCACTTGCACTAAATTTCAATTCCATGTTTATTGTTTCCATTTTGGCAGACTGAGTCTGTTCTCAATATTACCCAACTAAAAAAATAACTTTTTCAAAACCACTTGCACTAAATTTTAATTCCATGTTTATTGTTTGCATTTTGGCAGACTGAGTCTGTTCTCAATATTACCCAACTTCTTTGGAATCAAGTTTTCAAGTCGTCTAGACTTTAGGTACTTATTTATTTTCAAAACCACTTGCACTAAATTTCAATTCCATGTTTATTGTTTCCATTTTGGCAGACTGAGTCTGTTCTCAATATTACCCAACTACTTTGGAATCAAGTTTTCAAGTCGTCTAGACTTTAGGTACTTATTTACCTTGATAAACTTGGAGGGAAACTAACCATATGTGTTGAGATGATAGTGTTGGTGGAGGTTCCAAAGTACCAATGAAGGTTTCTGGGAAATTTCACATGTACCAAAAAATAACTTTTTCAAAACCACTTGCACTAAATTTCAATTCTATGTTTATTGTTTCCATTTTGGCAGACTGAGTCTGTTCTCAATATTACCCAACTTCTTTGGAATCAAGTTTTCAAGTCGTCTAGACTTTAGGTACTTATTTACCTTGATAAACTTGGAGGGAAACTAACCATATGTGTTGAGAGGTGACATGTGAATAATATGTTAATGTAATTTTGATGTAGCGTGAGTTCTGCGAATATTAAAGTTTTCATCACACATTGAGTTTCTCTGTTTTCGCGAACTAGTAGAACATAGAAAACAGCGTAACTTGCTAGATACGAGTTATTGGTTTAATGGAAAAGTTCATCGATGCAATGGGAAAAGCATAAAAAATATGAAAAAGTGTTTTAGTGTAACACAAAGTATGAATGCACCCATAATGCCACATAAAGAGCTTGGAAAAAGTTATTAGAGTGTCCTCCCACACAGGAATTTATTATTAGCTTATTTCTTTTTGTTCAGATGAACAATGTAAATTTTCTTGTAGTAAGAAAATTTTCGTAGAAAAAAATATGCTCTTCAAAGAATATTAACTCGCGTACAAATTAAGAATTAGGTAAATTATAAAAATTAAAAATCAAGCTCTCTTTTCCCTCTTAATTTAAGCTCTCTCCCCTGTTCTTCCTTAGTTTATTCTCTGTCCGTACTCGCCATTTTTCTTTACCATTTTTTTCCAAGGAAAATTGTTTCGAGATGTTTTCTATCAGAAAATGTAAATTGCGTTCTCCCGCCGTTTTTTTTAATCCCTCCCCACCCCCCGCTCCGCGCTTTTCCGCCACTGTTATTCTTGTGAAATAAATCTCAATCACCATAAATCATTATTTTTCTATTAAAAACATTGGAGGGATGGGAAGATAAAAGGCTCGAGCAAGGTTATCTTCTGGGTTTCCCTCCAAAGGTTTCCATTACACGGAAGCAATTTCCAGGTGAAAATTTAATAGGGAGGGGGGGGAGGATACCGAAATATAACGGTAAATGTGACGCCGCCGCGCAGAAACTTGAAACACTTGCGAGGAGTTTTAGAACATAAATTTAATAATCTCACCACACCAGGGGGTGGGAGGTAGGGGAAGGGTGTGCACTGAGAACAAAAGAAATCCCGAAAAATCCGAGGTTGAAGACAAAATAGGAGGAGGAGATAGGTATCAGAGGCTATAAGAAGTTATGGGGGTGTATGAGACAAGAACATTAGGGAGAGGTGGAAGATGGGACTAAAGTAGGGATAAAATGGGGTAGTATAAGAAATTAGAGGAGGGGGGGAGGAGAATGGGGGGGAGAAGGAGAGGTACGAGAACTATAGAAGGAAATTAAGTTCAGCGTGAAAGATTTTCGAGGACGAGAAGAATTGGAGAGGAAATGAGAAAGAAAAGGAGAGAGAAGAGAATGATGAGGGAGAGAGCGAGAGAGAAAGGAAGAGAATGAAGATGGAGAGAGAGTCAATGAGGATTATAGTAAAAGGGAGAAGAATAGAGAGAGGGAAATTAAGGATGAAAGTGTTCGTGATGTTGGCGAGAGAGAAGGAGAGAGGGATACATATTAGGGAGAAGAAGGAGAGATTGGTAGATGGAGACGAAGAGAGAAAGAAAGAGGAGGGAGAGAAGAGAGAAAGTAAAGAAAGAAGAGACAAAGAGATCTTGAGAATCGTGCAGAGGAAATTGTGTGTGATGAAATGAGGAAGATTGTCTCATGCAATTTCCCCGCACACAAGGCGTGTGGTTCTTTTGTCCTTTTGAATTATAACTGAACTATAAGATTTTGAATTATAGCTAGAATTATTAGATTTTGACTAGACTAGACCAGGAACTAGAACACCAGTGAAGAATGTCGAAGACTGCAAACATCCTTTTATACAAGATCTGAAAGGAATAGGGATTGGGCCTGGTCAAAATCCCCTAGATCTGTTAACTGCATACAGTTCACCGTGTATATTGAGGGGATTGGCTTGTCGGATTGGTTTGTTATTGATCAAGTGAACCCAAGCGTAATATAGAGGTGTTGGCGTTGCCGTTGATAATATGGTTTGAGAATATCATTGCACCATAACAGTGATCTTCCGACTGAGGTTGTATTCGTCTCTCCATTCTGATGTACAGTTGAGTAGGCTTTATGTTTGTGTAGGAGTCTGTTGAGTCCATTCGAGGTTTTCGGTTTTCGATCTTCTCCATTGCACCACAACAGTGATCTTCCGACTGAGGTTGTATTCGTCTCTCCATTCTGATGTACAGTTGAGTAGGCTTTATGTTTGTGTAGGAGTCTGTTAAGTCTATTCGAGGTTTTCGATCTTCTCCAAGATGAAGATCATTTTAGTAGAAATCTACCACAACCACTCCGCCTATAGGGTTCCCATTTCCCATGTTTTTCTTAAAGTTCTTTAGAGAAAGCTTCAAGTAATTTCTAGATTCTACGATTTTTTGTTTTGCGGTCTTTTGGTGTAGTTTTCATGTCCATCACAGAGTTTATTTTGTGGGGTCAAACTTTTGGAAACTTTCTTGAAAGATGTGTTCGACGATCCTTGTGTTTAAATTGTTATTTATTTTGTTAGTTCTTTATAGGGTTCCCATTTCCCATGTTTTTCTTAAAGTTCTTTAGAGAAAGCTTCAAGTATTTTCTAGATTCTACGATTTTTTGTTTTGCGGTCTTTTGGTGTAGTTTTCATGTCCATCACAGAGTTTATTTCGTTACGCGTTCGTGGGGTCAAACTTTTGGAAACTTTCTTGAAAGATGTGTTCGACGATCCTTGTGTTTAAATTGTTATTTATTTTATTAGTTCTTTACTGAGTCCATTCGAGGTTTTCGGTTTTCGATCTTCTCCAAGATGAAGATCATTTTAGTAGAAATCTACCACAATTCCACTCCGCCTAGGGTTCCCAGAGAAGAAGAAGAAGAAGAATGCAGAGTAAAAAAAGAGCAGGAGGAAGAAGAAGAGAAGGGAGAGTAAAAGAGGAAGAGGAGGAAGAAAAAGAGAATAAAAAGTAAGAAAAATAAGCAGAAAAAGAAGAACAGAAGAGAGGGAAGGAGGGAGGGAGGGAGAGAAAGGTCAATGACCTTGACAAGTTTTTGTGTGAAGGAGCAAAAGAGGAAGTACATAATACCAGTATACCGTGAAAATTTTCTAGATTCTACGATTTTTTGTTTTGCGGTCTTTTGGTGTAGTTTTCATGTCCATCACAGAGTTTATTTTAATACGCGTTTGTGGGGTCAAACTTTTGGAAACTTTCTTGAAAGATGTGTTCGACGATCCTTGTGTTTAAATTGTTATTTATTTTATTAGTTCTTTACTCTTTCAACTAAAGACTGACGAAAATTTTCTTTACAAGCTCTTTTGCGGTGCTTTCCTCGTTTGTACTCATTGCTGTTAAGTTTCACTGATGGAAATAGTTCTTTCTTTCTGTATCACATGATTCACATGTCAGATGACAGACGGAGAGCCTCAGGGTGTCTTTTTATGTCATAACTTTCTTTTCGTTCTTTTTAGTCCGTCCTTCCTTTATTATTGCGATAGTAAGCAGATGACACTCAGACGGAGAGCCTCAGGGTGTCTTTTTATGTCATAACTTTCTTTTCGTTCTTTTTAGTCCGTCCTTCCTTTATTATTGCGATAGTAATCATGTCAGATGACACTCAGACGGAGAGCCTCAGGGTGTCTTTTTATGTAATAATTTTCTTTTCTTTCTTTTTAGTCCGTCCTTCCTTTATTATTACGATAGTAATAACAAGCTGGGCCCGTCCCTCCGGGAATTTTTTAGCCCGTAGTTTATTCGATCGTGGTAAAAGAAAATCAGTACCTATGTACCAAATTTTGTCCAGAAAACCAAAAGGCCAAAAAACCAGAAAAAAATGGTTTGCGATAGTAATAACAAGCTGGGCCCGTCCCTCCGGGAATTTTTTAGCCCGTAGTTGATTCGATCGTGGTAAAAGAAAATCAGTACCTATGTACCAAATTTTGTCCAGAAAACCAAAAGGCCAAAAAAACAAAAAAAAAAATGGTTTTTGGGGGATTTTTCTCACATTTTCTCAGACAAATGAGCTCTCATCTTGAAATTTGTCGCGTCGACCTTTGAACACAAAGCGAGAAAGTTTTAGAAAACACTTCAGTCGTTAATTTAAGACCAGTTTCAGCGTCATCTATGTTAAGCTACGCCGAGCAAGGCCAATAAATGGATGGGTGACTTAAGCATTATATTGGTAGTTATTAGGAAATGGTTTTTGGGGGATTTTTCTCACATTTTCTCAGACAAATGAGCTCTGATCTTGAAATTTGTCGCGACGACCTTCGAACTCAAAACGAGAAAGTTTTAGATAACACTTCAGTCGTTAATTTAAGACCGGTTTCAGCGTCATCTATGTTAAGCTACGCCGAGCAAGGCCAATAAATGGATGGGTGACTTAAGCATTATATTGGTAGTTATTAGGAAATATTAAAAGGAATAAAGGAAGAACGGGCTCTAGTCTTGATTTTAAATCATTACATGAAAGTATGTAGCTGGTAGTTATTAGGAAATATTAAAAGGAATAAAGGAAGAACGGGCTCTAGTCTTGATTTTAAATCATTACATGAAAGTATGTAGCTACATATGTATATTATGTAGTAATAGGGAGCGCGAAGCGCGACCCTATGCTCAACACCGCGAAGTCCCGGGAGCGCGAAGCGCGACCATATGCACAAAAAATTTCCGGAGGGACGGATCCAGCTTGTGTTCCTCGTTTTTTCTCCTTCTTCTTTCCCTTGTCCAACTCTTCCTTCTTTCTTATCAGATTAGAGAATTATTGCTCTGTATAGAGAGGTACGAGTGTAATACCTATAGATGCTGACAACTTGGGTCATATTATAAGAACTTAGGTATAATATAGCTAGGGGTGTACTTTATTTGTTCCGTATTTTCACGAACAAGTTCTTCAACGTGTATTATAAGCAGTCCTGTGGGATTTTCGATTTCTATTTCCTCGTGTACCTCTTTCGTTCTTTACCTTTTCCTTGTTCCCTTTCAGATCCCCTATTTGGGTTTAATTTTTCATCAATAAATTAATTGTTTTTAGCTCTCTTTTTTAGTTCTTCGTTAAATTTGTTGACATTTTTCTACTTTTTTCTTCAAATGTTTTTCTTATTTTGTTTATTTCGTTCAGGTGTATGTTCTATTATACGAATATTATACCTGAGAATATGACAAGTAGAATTTATTGATCAAATTATGGACTCTGATTTAATGTGTTACCGTTTTCTATTTATGAAATATGGCTTGTCTCATTTTCTACGAATATGAATCCTGGCAAAACAAGATATATTGGGTTTTGTAACTATTTTCTTGGAGATCTTGAGAATTCTGATGGTGGAAGTTATTGTTTGTCTTTCGTTGAGGACTCATGACTTGGAGTCATAAAAGGGCAGCCTAGTAATATAATAAAAACAAATAAATAGGTAGCTTCCTTCACTGTCGATACTTTACTTGAGGCTATAAACTCACTTGAAAAGTCTCCCTCCGTCTCTTTCTCTTCCTCCCTCCCTTTCTCTCTCTCCCTCTCCTTTCTAACTTCGGGATTCTTATCTTTTCCCTTAGAAAAAGAAAACAATAGAGAAATTATTATTATTGACTTCTTTGAAAAATTTGTTGAGTTCCCCCAATATTTTCGTAGGGTGGTTTGTTCCCAGCCACGCGACGTCAGTGTTGCTCAAATTCAAGGAAATATTCACCTATCCAGAAACTAACCATTCACTTTGAGCTATTGTTTAAAATTCAGAGAAGTGGTGTTGTTGATTGTTAGTGTTTCAGATGTTTCCAGTGTTGATCTTATTCCCTAGATGTATTTAGTAGATTTTATTAAAATGTTTCAACATCTAAATTCAACATAGCTGGAAGCAAAATACCATCTACATAGCTAATGTCTTAGCCGTAACCATCTCATAATGTTAAACAATACTGTTATGAGATGCATTACATCTTATTATTAGATCCATTTAATTCTTCCTTTCGTGTTCTCCGCTGATGTTTCAAGGGGTTCGTCAAAAGGAAGGAGCATTCAGGGTCAATACTTTGGATCTTCCTGGTTGGCAACTGTTTTATTTGCTGCTCGCCCTTGACGGAATCCAAAATGCATTGGATGAGCAACGTAATAGTATAATTACATTAAAAAACACATCACATCCTTTTGTAGAAAGCAGTTTTGTGTGGTTATTGTTGTATTATTTAGAAATCCCATGGGATTTTATCAGCAGGATCTCTCTCTCCCTCTCCTTTTTTTTCTCTCTCTCCCTCTCCCCTCCCTCTCTCTCTATCTCTTCTCTCTCGATTTTCTCCGTTTGGAAACATCTACATACCTCAGTTTTACCACAGGCTTTTAATAGTAATTTCTCTCTTTTCTCTCTCCCTCTCCATATTTTGGTTATTGTTGTATTATTTAGAAATCCCATGGGATTTTATCAGTAGAATCTCTCTCTCCCTCTCCTTTTTCTCTCTCTCTCTATCTCTTCTTTCTCGATGTTCTCCGTTTGGAAACATCTACATACCCCAGTTTTACCACAGGCTTTTAATAGTATTTTCTCTCTTTTCTCTCTCCCTCTCCATATTTCTCTATATCTCTCCCTCTCCCATGATTTCTCCTTTCTGGCCCTTTACTATGTCCCTCCCTCTCTTCCTTTCCTCCATTGGTTCTTAGAATGAACGAATAAGAAAGGAGATCAAGATGAGCATTCTCAACATTTCTTCAGTTCCTACAGGACAATTTTTTCTGTCGTTTAAAACAAGCTCCCTTGTGATTTGTAATGAAACGAACATTACATTTTGCTGTTTTGCATCATTTTGAAGGGTGAGGGTGAGATGATGAGGGATTTCTGCATTAGCATTATCAAATTGCACCTAATTTATCTGCGCAGAAGAGAAACCTTTTCTCTATATCTCTCCCTCTCCCCCTCTTTCTCAAATTTTCTTTCTCCCTCTCCCATGATTTCTCCCCTCTGGCCCTTTACTATGTCCCTTCCTCTTTTCCTTTTTTTCCATTGGTTCTTAGAATAAACGAATAAGAAAGGAGATCAAGATGAGCATTGTCAACATTTCTTCAGTTCCTACAGGACAATTTTTTCTGTCGTTTAAAACAAGCTCCCTTGTGATCTGTAATGAAACGAACATTACATTTTGCTGTTTTGCATTATTTTGAAGGGTGAGGGTGAGATGATGAGGGATTTCTGCATTAGCATTATCAAATTGCACCTAATTTATCTGCGCAGAAGAGAAACCTTTCAGAAAATAAGGATTTGGGGTGATTTCCTCTGAGAAGGATTGTTATGCCTCTGAGAAATTAGAGTTTTTTTTTACGTGGAAATGTTCAATGCCAAAAACTGAACATGAAAAAAAATGGGTGGGAGCAAAACAATTTATTTATAAGGTGAAAACAATTAATTTAAAAGGTTTGATTTAATGTGTTGAGTATTTAAGAACCATGATTGCTAACGACTTTACAGTCGTATTTTTCTTGCTTGTCATGGTCAGAATCCATGAATTCATTAGGAAAAGAACGAGATGTAGGGAGGAAAAGAGAAAACAAGGGAGGGAGCACCCACCAGAGGAAAATATTAACATTTAAGAATCTTTTGGAGGCGTTTCAAGTGTAACCCTTGACTGGAAAAACAAAAAAGCTTCTTTAGATGAAGTTTTTAATGTCTGAAATAAAATAAATGTTGATGTGTTAGACGTCTTTAAATGACATTTGTAAAGGAGTTTTAGTGTAACCCTTGACTGGAAAAATTAAAACAAAAAAGCTTCTTTAGATGAAGTTTTTAATGTCTGAAATAAAATAAATGTTGATGTGTTAGACGTCTTTAAATGACATTTGTAGTGCCATAAATAATAATGTTATGTTTATGCGTCTCAAGGAATAAGTGCTTATAGGAAATAACAGGGAAAATTTTCACAAAACAAAAGGTCCCCCAAAAACCGTCCTTGGATGCAGGAAAAGTTGGGTGAAATTGTCTTAAATATTTCCTCAACGGCTGTGAAAGTTTCACAGAGAAACACCATACCAAGTCACAGGACATCTTGCAGGGGAGTGAAAAGAAGAGAAAAAGAAAGAAGAATAAGAAGGAGGAGGAGATGAAGAATGAATTAGGAGGAGATGGCGAAGAAAGAGGGAGAGGAGGCTGAGAAAAAGAAGACAGCCGTGGACGAAAAAGGGAAGAAGAAGAAGAACAACAACAAGAAGACGAAGCAGAAGGAGGAGGAGGAGAAGAATAAGGAGACGAAGGAGGAGGAGAAGAAGAAATCCCTAGCTCCTGAACGTAATTTTTGTTTAATTTTGGAAATGAATTTCTCCCATTAGATATGTACGTTGCGATGTTCCTTCCAAGCATGTTTTATTCATAACTTTACTGCTGGAAAACGAGAAGAATAATGGTGTGCTAAAGAAGGGAGGAGGAGGAGGAGAAGAATAAGGAGACGAAGGAGGAGGAGGAGAAGAAATCCCTAGCTCCTGAATGTAATTTTTGTTTAATTTTGGAAATGAATTTCTCCCATTAGATAGGTACGTTGCGATGTTCCTTCCAAGCATGTTTTATTCATAACTTTACTGCTGGAAAACGAGAAGAATAATGGTGTGCTAAAGAAGGGAGGAGGAGAAAAAAGAAGAAGAATAAGAAGAGAATTTAGAGTAAAAGAGGAGGAGGAGGAGGAGGAGGAGAAGAAGAAGAAGAAGAAGAAGAAGAAGAAGAAGAAGAAGAAGAATAAAAAGAAGAATGCAGTGTAAAAAAAGAGCAGGAGGAGGAAGAAGAAGAGAAGGGAGAGTAAAAGAGGAAGAGGAGAAAGAAAAAGAGGATAAAAAGTAAGAAAAATAAGCAGAAAAAGAAGAACAGAAGAGAGAGGGAAGGAGGGAGGGAGAGAAAGGTCAATGACCTTGACAAGTTTTTGTGTGAAGGAGCAAAAGAGGAAGTACATAATACCAGTATACCGTGAATAAATGATACAATATTATAAGAACTTATTATTGTGTAAGAAGCTTTAATTTACTGATGCTCTTAGTTGCTAGTCTAAGAAAAAAGCTAATTTAGAGCTTGAAAAAGAAAATATTGAATAATAAATAAGGAAATAATGGACCATATATTTTCAGAGGACTTATTCTGCTAATGCAAACTAGGATCAAGGATAAAATTGTTAGTGGGTTTCATTTACATACAGATAATAAAAATGTCTTCTTCACCCAAATTTATAATTAGGCCAAACGTACATCTGTATCGCCTTTATTTACAACCTTGTTCGTAGACTGTTGCGTGGAAGGCAATCACTAGGCGAGTTGAAAACTGGTGGCTGGTGGCGTTCTTTACCACCTAACCATTAGAGCACTATTATTATGTAGTCGAATTCTAAAATAAACAAGTACAAAATTCCATGCCTCGGCCGGGATTGAACCCACGCCCTCCTGTTTACCAGGCGAACGCCTTGACACTACGCCACTGAGGCATACGAGTATTAATGAACAACTCGAGTTCAGATCCCCTTCCCCCATTTGTTACTCCGTCACTGCTAACAAAAGAAAGCGAGCCAGGCCTTCATCCCTATTTTTCCCGGAATTGAGGGGGTTGTCTTAAAATAGAACAAAAGCATGGCCAAGTAAGTGAAGCAAGTATAATAGGTAAGAAACTTTAACTTTTTTTTTACTAAGCTAGCTGACATAATGTGAGTAAGTATCTATCGTCCATCATTAGGTACGGTCCACCAGAAAAATAAGTACATAATAAGTACCTTCAGAGTTGGAACTCAGTAAAGAGAGAGCCAGATTCGTTCTTATTAAATTTACTCTTTTCTGTCCCCGTTCTTTCCTGTCTGCTTTTCCTCTTCAAATAAGGGTAAACAAGAGCTGAGGGGAGAATATTTCCTGAAATAATTTAAGGACCGCGGTGCAGTAGGCACTTTGGACCTCACTTCAGATTTAGACAGCCCTACCAATAGACCTCCACATAGATGGCTGTGATTGATGGATGGTTTTTTACAAACTTGTTTCTTGTCTATGCTCCATCATATTCTTTTAAGCTTTCAAATTTTACACTTGATTTCATATTTTTCATCGTCAGCTCATTTTTTCTCCGATGAAAAATTTATGGAGTTCGACTTTTTTTCGGGCGAGAAAGAAAACCTCTTAACCACTACTCCCCATTCAAAAGGCTTTCTAGTGCATCCCACGCTGTGTATTATCTCAGCTTATCCCAATCCTCTGATTTAATTTGTTACTGTTTTCTATTTATAAAATCTGGCTTGTCTCATTTTCTACAAATATGAATCCTGGCAAAACAAAATATATTGGGTTTTGTAACTATTTTCTTGGAGATCTTGAGAATTCTGATGGTGGAAGTTGTTGTTTGTCTTTCATTGAGGACTCATGACTTAGAGTCATAAAAGGGCAGCCTAGTAATATAATAAAAACAAATAAATAGGTAGCTTTCTTCACTGTCGATACTTTACTTGAGGCTATAAACTCACTTGAAAAGTCTCCCTCCGTCTCTTTCTTTTCCTCCCTCCCTTTCTCTCTCTCCCTCTCCTTTCTAACTTCGGGATTCTTATCTTTCCCCTTAGAAAAAGAAAACAATAGAGAAATTATTATTATTGACTTCTTTGGAAAATTTGTTGAGTTCCCCCAATATTTTCTTAGGGTGGTTTGTTCCCAGCCACGCGACGTCAGTGCCCCTTTCTCTCTCTCTCCCCCTCCTTTCTAACTTCGGGATTCTTATCTTTTCCCTTAGAAAAAGAAAACAATAGAGAAATTATTATTATTATTGACTTCTTTGGAAAATTTGTTGAGTTCCCCCAATATTTTCTTAGGGTGGTTTGTTCCCAGCCACGCGACGTCAGTGTTGCTCAAAACTCAAGGAAATATTCACCTATCCAGAAACTAACCATTCACTTTGAGCTATTGTTTAAAATTCAGAGAAGTGGTGTTGTTGATTGTTATTCAGATGTTTCCAGTGTTGATCTTATTCCCTAGATGTATTTAGTAGATTTTATTAAAATGTTTCAACATCTAAATTCAACATAGCTGGAAGCAAAATACCATCTACATAGTACATAGCTAATGTCTTAGCCGTAACCATCTCATAATGTTAAACAATACTGTTATGAGATGCATTACATCTTATTATTAGATCCATTTAATTCTTCCTTTCGTGTTCTCCGCTGATGTTTCAAGGGGTTCGTCAAAAGGAAGGAGCATTCAGGGTCAATACTTTGGATCTTCCTGGTTGGCAACTGTTTTATTTGCTGCTCGCCCTTGACGGAATCCAAAATGCATTGGATGAGCAACGTAAAATCTAATTGTAACCAAGGAAATTATCATTGTAGCAACTACAAAGTATGAACCACAATTTTTGCTGTGGACAATAAAAGTTAATTAGTTTGTAGCGCACCAAATGCAACAACTGATTTATCGATACGTTTGCAATCTTTTTCACATTTAGGCAACTGACCCTAATGTTCATTTATATTAGAACTTCACCATAACTCTCCTTGATTTGTATGACAAGTTATATGTACCTAATGTAGCGTAAATATTAAATGAATTAGTTTACCATAGAAAAAGAGGAAAAATTCATTGCGTAGGTGGTAATTGAATAAAAAAATCCAGAACTAATTGCTTGCATTTAGCATTTTCAGTTTTTCCTGAGGTAGGCGTTGAAAATTTGAAAAGAACGTAGAAATATTAGAAAAAAAAATATGTATGCTTTCGTAGAAAGGAAAAGCACTTGACAGGAAAAATTCTTATCCAGCTTAATGAATAGTGAAAACCAAAATGAAAAAAATAATGAGTTCTCATTAAATTCAGCAGTGCCTTTTTGACCTAAAAAAACTGCAAGTCCTAAAAAAAAGAAAAAAAAACTAAAAAAAAAAAAAAAAAAAAAAAAAAAATATTTTAGAAAAACTCCCCTGTTGGGGGGAAAAAGGTTATAACTTTCTTTTCACAAAAAAAATAGTTTAGGTAAATGACTCACCTGTTGTGGGGAAATAGGTTATAACTTTCTTATCAGCATAATTTTATGGAAGTCTAAACTAGATAATTATCTACATATAACATAGGCGAGTATTTTAAAATATACATCCTTTATTCCATAATAGGCCTTTGCAAAAGGGTATGTCTCCATAACCATTAAAGACTTGCCCGATGTTAACTTTCCCACTGTATTATACATACATCAGACGGATGGTTATTCCAAGAACTCTGTCCTGTTGGTTAACTTGAAAGGGTATGAAATGAACTTGCGGGTTTTTCCTCGGAATATTATTCGGAAATTCTCAGATTTTTCAATTCCCAGGTCTCCATAACCATTAAAGCCTTGCCCGATGTTACTTTCACACTGTATTATACATCAGACGGATGGTTATTCCAAGAACTCTGTCGTGTTGGTTAACTTGAAAGGGTATGAAATGAACTTGCGGGTTTTTCCTCGGAATATTATTCGGAAATTCTCAGATTTTTCAATTCCCAGCTCAATGTTCAAATGATGTCTACCCTCAAAGGCTTCCCCCCCCCTCTCACATCCGAGGGTCAAACATGCCAAGCAGAAAGAGAAGAAATTGAATTTCGGGATTCATTTCTCAAATCCCACCGAGCCGAGGAGAAACATGCAGGTCATTTTTGAGAGAGAAAAGAAAACTGAGGCCCGAAATCAACGTCCTGTGGGAATTTTATTTCTCTCTCTTAATATTCTGGACTTTTATGTAAATATTATCAAGGGTTCTGATATACTGAGGGCAAGTTTCTCAAGTCCCTGTACGGACGCCAATGATAGCAGGTCTAAAATAGTAAGCTTTTGTGGCAAGCTGATGCTAGGAAAGGAAGTTCTGGAATAATGAATATTATTCTTTCAAGAAATTTCAAGATTGATTTATTTCACATAGGGTTTTCGACTTAGGTTAATTATTCTTTTAATATGCGTAGTACTATCTATATCCTTAATAGCCGTAGAACTATCATCCTTTTAACATTTCTCTATGTTTCATACTTCATCTTCCGGGCGGAATTTCTATGTGTTTCTATTCAGTAAAATGAGTTTCCATTGATTGAATGCACCATCACCTATCTCAATTTATCGCTCATAACTTAGTCTTCTTCTGCTTTGTGGTAAGATCTGGGTGAAATGGATCCGAGCTCCCTAATGCTCCTTGCTATTAACCAAAGAAGCTCTTTGTACTTTTTCCCCTCTAATAGTTGGCTGTTGCTTTTGTTTTATACCTTGCTTTCTCTTATCTTCAATGTTCAAACGAAATGGTCCTTATTTTCTTCGTACTTTTTTTGCCGTCTATACTTTGTTGTTTCAAAAAACATAGTTTTTTTCTGAAAAGCGTCTACCTATCCTTTCATTTCTATAAAGAAAAGTACATAGGTTTGTGAGGTCTGGACACTGGACAGAGATATAAGGGAATGATTTTTATGAACGCCGTGTATTAGTCTAAGTATGCAATGTGCAATAAATAACTCATACTGGGACATACGTGGAAGGCAATCACTAGGCGAGTTGAAAACTGGTTGCGTTCTTTACCACCTAACCATTAGAGCACTATTATTATGTAGTCGAATTATAAAATAAACAAGTACGAAATTCCATGCCTCGGCCAGGATTGAACCCACGCCCTCCTGTTTACCAGGCGAACGCCTTGACCACTACGCCACTGAGGCATATACGAGTATTATTGAACAACTCGAGTTCAAATCCCCTTCCCCTATTTGTTACTCCGTCACTGCTAACAAAAGAAAGCAAGCCCCCTTCCTTCATCCCTATTTTTTCCCGGAATTGAGGGGGTTGTCTTAAAATAGAACAAAAGCATGGCCAAGTAAGTGAAGCAAGTATAATAGGTAAGTGTGTCATAACCTCATAACTTAGTCTTCTTCTGCTTTGTGGTAAGATCTGGGTGAAATGGATCCGAGCTCCCTAATGCTCCTTGCTATTAACCAAAGAAGCTCTTTGTACTTTTTCCCCTCTAATAGTTGGCTGTTGCTTTTGTTTTATACCTTGCTTTCTCTTATCTTCAATGTTCAAACGAAATGGTCCTTATTTTCTTCGTACTTTTTTTGCCGTCTATACTTTGTTGTTTCAAAAAACATAGTTTTTTTCTGAAAAGCGTCTACCTATCCTTTCATTTCTATAAAGAAAAGTACATAGGTTTGTGAGGTCTGGACACTGGACAGAGATATAAGGGAATGATTTTTATGAACGCCGTGTATTAGTCTAAGTATGCAATGTGCAATAAATAACTCATACTGGGACATACCGTATTGAGTGTGAACTTTGTCCGATTTTTGTCGACATTTGTGTATGCCGTTGGGCTTTTGATCCTTTAATGTATATTTTTTCTGATATTTGAACCAAGTCTGCGATATTCATAATGTCTTCCTCCCCCCCTTTAAAATAAAACTCATTGTTTCCTGTGAAAAATCATTAAATTATGGATTTCTCAAATTTGCCTAGAGATCACATTGTTTCTCTAGTCTTCTTTAAACAGTAGGTATTCTACATATTATTTCCTTAAACTTTCCTTGGGTACACAACTCTGCAAACGTTAATCCCATCCTCACATACTTCAGCTTACCATGTCACATTTAGGACTAACGTCTTCCAAAGTCGTTCCCTATGAGCCTTTGTACTTTACGAGGCAGTCTTGAAAATGTCTATAATTCCTTTATCCGGCAGAGTTCCTGACAAAATTGAAAATTTCCGAATCGCTGATTTCTACTTTACGAGGCAGTCTTGAAAATGTCTATAATTCCTTTATCCGGCAGAGTTCCTGACAAAATTGAAAATTTCCGAATCGCTGATTTTCATTGACGTGTCTTGATAGTGTATAAGACTGTGTATCTTGCTTTCTCATTGCGCACTAGTAGGTACTGTGTGATTCAAAAGAGTTCTCCTGAAAAGCATAATTTAGGATACATACTCGTACAGGTAGCTGACAAGTACCATTTCGTTCGACCCTGTTATTTACCTATAAAAGGATAGGCAAAAAACTTCTCATTTTTTTACCAAGCTAGCTGACATAATGTGAGTAAGTATCTATCGTCCATCATTAGGTACGGTCCACCAGAAAAATAAGTACATAATAAGTACCTTATTCAGAGTTGGAACTCAGTAAAGAGAGAGCCAGATTTAGTCGGTGGCCTAACGTCAAAAAAGCTGCATTTCGTCAGGAAAGCACCAAATTTGGCATGGACCTTTATTTGGACCATATAAAACCTGCTCAAAATCCCCTAGATCTGTTAACTGCATACAGTTCACCATGTATATTGAGGGGATTAGCTTGTCGGATTGGTTTGTTATTGACCAAGTGAACCCAAGCGTAATATAGAGGTGTTGGCGTTGCCGTTGATAATATGGTTTGAGAATTAAAAATGTCTTCTTCACCCAAATTTATAATTAGGCCAAACGTACATCTGTATCGCCTTTATTTACAACCTTGTTCGTAGACTGTTGAGTGGAAGGCAATCACTAGGCGAGTTGAAAACTGGTGGCCGGTGGCGTTCTTTACCACCTAACCATTAGAGCACTATTATTATGTAGTCGAATTCTAAAATAAACAAGTACGAAATTCCATGCCTCGGCCGGGATTGAACCCACGCCCTCCTGTTTACCAGGCGAACGCCTTTACCACTACGCCACTGAGGCATATACGAGTATTAATGAACAACTCGAGTTCAGATCCCCTTCCCCCATTTGTTACTCCGTCACTGCTAACAAAATAAAGCAAGCCCCCTTCCGTCATCCCTATTTTTCCCGGAATTGAGGGGGTTGTCTTAAAATAGAACAAAAGCATGGCCAAGTAAGTGAAGCAAGTATAATAGGTAAGTGTGTCATAACTTGATCTTCTTCTGCTTTGTGGTAAGATCTGGGTGAAATGGATCCGAGCTCCCTAATGCTCCTTGCTATGAACCGAAGCTCTTTGTACTTTTTCCCCTCTAATAGTTGGCTGTTGCTTTTGTTTTATACCTTGCTTTCTCTTATCTTCAATGTTCAAACGAAATGGATTTAATATTTCCTTCGTACTTTTTTTGCCGTCTATACTTTGTTGTTTCAAAAAAAAAAAAAAAAAAAAAAAAAAAAATAGGAAGTTTTTTTCTGAAAAGGCGTCTACTATGCCTCCTTCATTATTCTAAAAGAACAGTACAAGGGTTTTGTGAGGTCTGGACACTCCCCCCCTCCTTCTGTAATACTTATAGCGTCTGAACCAAAGTTTATAGTCTTTTTAATATGTAATTTCCTAGTTTTCCGGGTTGTCCGTATGTGTTTACAGCTGTTTTTTAGCCTGTTTCAAGTGTGAGTTATGCGATACAGGGTCATACTCAATAAATAACGTGTACCGTATGAATCTGATTATGTGCCGCAAGTATTTTTAGTAAGGGAACCTTTAAAATAAACTTCATTGTTTCCTGTGAAAAATTCATTAAATTATGGATTCTCAGAATTTGGCCTTAGGGAGAGTCACATTGTTTCTCTAGTCTTCTTTAAACAGTCTTAGAGTTTACCTATATTTATTTTCCTTAAACTTTTCCTTTGGGTTACACAACTCTGCAACGTATCCCGATCCTCACGAACTTCAGACGTTACAGCCGCACATTTAGGACAACGTGCTTCCAAAGTCGCTGTCCGCTATTGAGCCTTTGTACTTTACGAGGCAGTCTTGAAATAATGTCTATAATCCTTATTCCGGCAGAGTCCTGCACAAAATGAAAATTTCCGAATCGCCTGATTTCATTGACGTGTCTTGGCATAGGTGCCATATAAGACTGTGCTATCTTGCTTTTCTCATTGTCGCACTAGTACTGTGTGGATAGCAAAAGAGTCTTCCTGAAAAGCATAATTTAAGACTACAACTCGTACAGTAGCTGACAAGCCTACCATTTCGTTTGACCCTGCTTATTAGCCTATAAAGGATAGGCAAAAAAACTTCTGATCTTTCTTTACTAAGCTAGCTGACATGAATGTGAGTAAGTTAAATCTTTTAATTCGGTCCATCATCTATACGGTCCACCAGAAAGAATAAGTACATAATAAGTACCTACCTGTTCAGATTGGAACTCAGCTGAAGAGAGAGCCAGATTCTTCTCTGTATTTAAATTTCTGCTTCTTCTGTCCCCGTTCTTTCCTGTCTGCTTTTCCTCTTCAAAGGGTAAACAAGAGCTGAGGGGAGAATATTTCCTGAAATAATTTAAGGACCGCGGTGCAGTAGGCACTTTGGACCTCACTTCACAGCCCTACCAATAGACCTCCACATAGATGACTGTGATTGATGGATGGTTTTTTACAAACTTGTTTCTTGTCTATGCTCCATCATATTTTTTTAAGCTTTCAAATTTTACACTTGATTTCATATTTTTCATCGTCAGCTCATTTTTTCTCCGATGAAAAATTTATGGAGTTCGACTTTTTTTCGGGCGAGAAAGAAAACCTCTTAACCACTACTCCCCTATTCAAAAGGCTTTCTAGTGCATCACACGCTGTGTCTTATCTCAGCTTATCCCAATTCATCTGCTGAGCTTTTCTTATCTTTCTCCACTTCTTCTTGGCTTCTTACTCGTATAATATCTCGCCTTATCATTCATGTTACCACCATTTCTAGACTCTTTTGAGTATTCTCCCTCGAAATGTCCCAGCTTCTTATTATCTCAGCTTATCCCAATTCATCTGCTGAGCTTTTCTTATCTTTCTCCACTTCTTCTTGGCTTCTTATTCTTTATACCCCACCACTACTCGTATAATATCTCGCCTTATCATTCATGTTACCACCATTTCTAGACTCTTTTGAGTATTCTCCCTCGAAATGTACCAGCTTCTTTCTACAAGCATGTTTATTTTAGAAAGCCTCTCTAACAGAATCCTACTTCTATTTTTGTGGTTACTTACCTTGGGTGGGATTGAACCCTCGCCTGGCGCTCCTGATTCTTTCTTCTTTTTGTTCCCCATCAATATAATGAACCTTTGTGCGATAAGTAATCTGTTGTACCTATCGGTGAGTAATGTATGTCTATTTGTATGGGAAATAAAAAAAACTTTCTTCTATGATGACCGGAACCACAATTTGAGTTCAAACTTGTTTAACTCTTTGATTCATCTATTTGTTTGGCTAAAATCTTTCTAAAGAGTAAACCTAAAATCAACTCGTGCGATGCTACTTAGGCATACAAAAAAAAAAAAAACAATTCGCAAAAATTGTGTAAATTTCAATATACATACGAGTACCTACAGTCCTACATAATTATGTAGGTAAAAATCTATCCATAGAAAGCCCAACAACAATAGCAGATACTCCGTTGGTAGGTAAAGTACAAAAGGTTGTCCTCATTTCCTGAATTGACACGTGTCATCAATAAATTAGGTGAGGGGTAGATTTTCCCCCAAAGTGTGTCCAAAGAAGCAACCTCGTTAAAGAGCTCCGTATTAGGGGCAAAGTAAAGTCTGCTACACAGGTATGCCCTTATTTAGTAATATATTTTCACACGTGTCTACAAGATAGTTTGAGGGTAAATGTCACCGTGTTGTACCTACTGGTGAGCAATGTATGTCTATTTGTATGGGAAATAAAAAAAAAACTTTCTTCTATGATGACCGGAACCACAATTTGAGTTCAAACTTGTTTAACTCTTTGATTCATCAATTTGTTTGGCTAAAATCTTTCTAAAGAGTAAACCTAAAATCAACTCATGCGATGCTACTTAGGCATACAAGAAAAAAAAATCACAAAAATTGTATAAGTTTCAATATACATACGAGTACCTACAGTCCTACATAATTATGTAGGTAAAATTCTATCCATAGAAAACCCAGCAACAATAGCAGATACTCCTTTGGTAAGTAAAGTACAAAAGGTTGTCCTCATTTCCTGAATTGACACGTGTCACCAATAAATTAGGTGAGGGGTAGATTTTCCCCCAAAGTGTGTCCAAAGAAGCAACCTCGTTAAAGAGCTCCCTATTGGGGCCAAAGTAAAGTCTGCTACACAGGTATGCCCTTATTTAGTAATATATTTTCACACGTGTCTACAAGATAGTTTGAGGGTAAATGTCACCTAAATCTTCATCAAAGTCATTCCCACACAAAGTAAATAAAGTCCAAGCAAAAAATATGTACATAGAAGTGAATGAGGTCCAAAGAAGTAAAGGATAAAGCTAATGTCGAGGAAAAAGCCAAAGAAATAGAGAATGCTGATGTTAAAGACCAGTTAGGTACCGACCTTTTGGATCCATCTGCACGTGCAATGTGATCAAACACAAATTATATAAGTCCCGGGTAAATGTCACCAAAACAGCTCCTCTTCTTGTGCTAACTGCTCTAATGGTGCCCCCCTCCTATTCTTTATTACCCCCAATTTTACTTGAAGCAGCCACATGCGAGCTTAGAACTTTTTTTTTTTACAAAATAAATGAAATTAAAAAATTTGAGAAAATATGAAAGGAAAGACAATTAATTGAATAAAAAGATGTTTTCATGATTTTTCCTCTCTTCCCTCTGTCTCTCTGGACAAAATTTTATGGTTTTCTGGACAAAATTTGAACCACCATTTTCGTGTTCCTGGTAAAAAGACCTTTAATTTGATATATAGGTCGACTAGGTTTGGATAAGTCCTTCTATGGGAACGGACTGACAGACGATCGAATAAACTACAAGCTAAAAAATTCGCGGAGGGACGGACCCAGCTTGTTTCTCTCACTTCTCAAATCACAAGATTTCTTTTCTTCTCTTTCAGGCGAGTTTAATTTCCTTTGAGTTTCTTTATTCAATCTTCCCCCGCCCTCTCTCTCCCTCTCACCATCCATCGCTCTTGGTGCTTTTGTAACCTAATTTCAGTGACACATTTAGAGAGAGAGAGAGAAAGAGAAGATCGGAGAAGAAAGAAGAGAGAGAGGAGTGAAGAAGAAAGAATAGAGAGAGAGAGAGAGAGAGAGAAGGGGACAGGAGGAAATGAGGGAGAGAAAGATACGAGTGTAGATAGAAAGGATAGAAAAGAGGGAGAGACCAGCGTGTTCATGGAAGGACGAAGTTGTAATAATAGTACGTTGTATACAGGGTGGACATGACCTGAAGTACATCCCGATAATATCCAGAAAACTATAGGGGTGAAACAACAGACGTTAAAAGGGTGCTACCAAATCCTTATCTATAACTTGTAGGTATACTGTTTGTACCTATATCGATACTTCTGGTCCTATGTTGACAGTCTAAACAACTTTTACTTAGTAATCTAATTGTAACCAAGGAAATTATCATTGTAGCAACTACGGTTATAAAGTATGAACCACAATTTTTGCTGTGGACAATAAAAGTTAATTAGTTTGTAGTGCACCAAATGCAACAACTGATTTATCGATACGATAGCAATCTTTTTCACATTTAGGCAACTGACCCTAATGTTCATTTATATTAGTACTTCACCATAACTCTCCTTGATTTGTATGACAAGTTTGTTTAACATTTTCAAAACTACATCCTACTGATATTGATTTAGAAATGGTTTTCCATGCGTTAGGGTTAGGGTACACCCTACACTCCGTTGATATTGTAAATAATATACTGCGCTCAGAGAGCTACACCGAAGGTTTGACATGATAGTATTGTTAGTAGTGGTAATAAAAACCTAATGTAGCGTAAATATTAAATTAATTAGTTTACCATAGAAAAAGAGGAAAAATTCATTGCGTAGGTGGTAATTGAATAAAAAATTCCAGAACTAATTGCTTGCATTTAGCATTTTCAGTTTTTCCTGAGGTAGGCGTTGAAAATTTGAAAAGAACGTAGAATTTTTAGAAAAAGAAAAAAAAAAAAAATACGTATGCTTTCGTAGAAAGGAAAAGCACTAGCAATCTTTTTCACATTTAGGCAACTGACCCTAATGTTCATTTATATTAGTACTTCACCATAACTCTCCTTGATTTGTATGACAAGTTATATGTTCCTAATGTAGCGTAAATATTAAATTAATTAGTTTATCATAGAAAAAGAGGAAAAATTCATTGCGTAGGTGGTAATTGAATAAAAAAATCCAGAACTAATTGCTTGCATTTAGCATTTTCAGTTTTTCCTGAGGTAGGCGTTGAAAATTTGAAAAGAACGTAGAAATAGTAGAAAAAGAAAAAAAAATACGTATGCTTTCGTAGAAAGGAAAAGCACTTGACAGGAAAAATTCTTCATTATCCAGCTTAATGAATAGTGAAAACCAAAATGAAAAATAATGAGTTCTCATTAAATTCAGTGCCTTTTTGACCTAAAAAAAACCGCAAGTCCTAAAAAAAAAAAAAAAATAGTTTAGGTAAATGACTCACCTGTTGTGGGGAAATAGGTTATAAATTTCTTATCAGCATAATTTTATGGAAGTCTAAACTAGATAATTATCTACATATAACATAGGCGAGTTTTAAAATATACATCCTTTATTCCATAATAGGCCTTTGCAAAAGGGTATGTCTCCATAACCATTAAAGACTTGCCCGATGTTAACTTTCCCACTGTATTATACATACATCAGACGGATGGTTATTCCAAGAACTCTGTCCTGTTGGTTAACTTGAAAGGGTATGAAATGAACTTGCGGGTTTTTCCTCGGAATATTATTCGGAAATTCTCAGATTGTTCAATTCCCAGCTCAATGTTCAAATGATGTCTACCCTCAAAGGCTTCCCCCCCCCTCTCACATCCGAGGGTCAAACATGCCAAGCAGAAAGAGAAGAAATTGAATTTCGGGATTCATTTCTCAAATCCCACCGAGCCGAGGAGAAACATGCAGGTCATTTTTGAGAGAGAAAAGAAAACTGAGGCCCGAAATCAACGTCCTGTGGGAATTTTATTTCTCTCTCTTAATATTCTGGACTTTTATGTAAATATTATCAAGGGTTCTGAGTCATTTTTGAGAGAGAAAAGAAAACTGAGGCCCGAAATCAACGTCCTGTGGGAATTTTATTTCTCTCTCTTAATATTCTGGACTTTTACGTGAATATTATCAAGGGTTCTGAAATACTGAGGGCAAGTTTCTCAAGTCCCTGTACGGACGCCAATGATAGCAGGTCTAAAATAGTAAGCTTTTGTGGCAAGCTGATGCTAGGAAAGGAAGTTCTGGAATAATGAATATTATTCTTTCAAGAAATTTCAAGATTGATTTATTTCACATAGGGTTTTCGACTTAGGTTAATTATTCTTTTAATATGCGTAGTACTATCTATCCTTAATAGCTGTAGAACTATCATCCTTTTAACCTTTCTCTATCTTTCATACTCCATCTTCCGGGCGGAATTTCTATGTGTTTCTATTCAGTAAAATGAGTTTCCATTGATTGAATGCACCATCACCTATCTCAATTTATCGTCGACAGAATGCATTCTCCTTCACTTCGTCACGCGTACTTTAGTTAAAAATAAATTTTCTTCCAGAGAAAAGGTGATTCTGCAAGTTTTTCCCCTTCTTCCTTCTCCTTTTTTAAGAAGAAAAAAAAATATCCATAGTAAATGTCAAGTTTTATGCAACAGTGTCTGTGTTGAAAAATCACGAATCTCATTAGTTTAAAATTCATCACCCCGCAGTTCTATTGAATAGAACAAGTTCTTTCTCTCAAGAGAGATAGAGAGAGGGAGGGAAGGAGAGAGAGAGCTGAATTCAGGATAGACAAGGAAAGTGTTAGCTTTGCGAAAGTATTACATATTTTAATTACTGTCTATCTATCACTCAACGCACACTTTTGCTTCAACTTCCTTTTTCTCGAAAGAAGAGAACTACGAAGGAGAAAAAAATTCTCAAAAGAAATTCACCATTAAGTATTAAGTAGAGGGAGGTGGGAATGTATAGTGCTGACGGGACAGAAAAGGCAAAGTTGTCCTCTTTTATATTTTGCCGTACTGTCAAAACTCTAAAACTGAACCACAGTATTTTACCTAGACTCATTTTTGATTTACCAACATATAAAAGATACTTACCGTTCTACGTTAAAACACTTTGGCCATCTTTTTCAGTAATATTTCATTCCTTCGTCTGATATTTTCTTCCTTACGTTACGCCACTGATAAAATAAGAGCTCCTTGTGAACTTGTTGGTGTAATTTTCAAAGTCCCGAAAAAAAAAGCCTTTAAAAGTTTACTTGTGTGATCAAAGAAGTTGAAACGGAGCGCCAAAGAAGCTTTTACACTGATGAAAAGAGGAAAATTCCAGGTATTTCACTGTTTATTTATTTACTGTGTACCTCTTTTCAATTTAATTTATTTATTTTATAGAAATTCCAAATTCAATTTATTTACTCAATAAAAATAGGAGATATACAAATTTGTTTTTCCAGTCAATATCTCTCTTAAGTGCGCGTCTACAACGAAGACCACCATGGACCACTGACCCTAGACTAGACCCTGCACCATCGACCCCCGCCGAGACCATCGACCCTCGCACCAGTGTGTGCACATTTCTACACTGTAGACAATTGAGCAACATCACCATACATACTCTCTGTATCCTACCACATTGTAATGTAATCATGCTCTGTGGTTTAGAAAATGGATATCAGAAAACTTCGTTTCTTTGTGTCCTTCACAGAATTTCCACTGATAAAACTCAGCTTGGTTTGATTGGATGTATCAATAGTGCCCGCATATGCTAATTAAGGGTTTCATATGGACCGTTTTCTTCTTTTTGTTCCCCATCAATATAATGAACCTTTGTGCGATACGTAATCTGTTGTACCTATTTTCTTCTTTTTGTTCCCCATCAATATAATGAACCTTTGTGCGATACGTAATCTGTTGTACCTATTGGTGAGTAATGTATGTCTATTTGTATGGGAAATAAAAAACTTTCTCCTATGATGACCGGAACCACAATTTGAGTTTAAACTTGTTTAACTCTTTGATTCATCTATTTGTTTGGCTAAAATCTTTCTAAAGAGTAAACCTAAAATCAACTCATGCGATGCTACTTAGGCATACAAAAAAAAAAAAAAACAATCGTGAATATTATCAAGGGTTCTGAAATACTGAGGGCAAGTTTCTCAAGTCCCTGTACGGACGCCAATGATAGCAGGTCTAAAATAGTAAGCTTTTGTGGCAAGCTGATGCTAGGAAAGGAAGTTCTGGAATAATGAATATTATTCTTTCAAGAAATTTCAAGATTGATTTATTTCACATAGGGTTTTCGACTTAGGTTAATTATTATTCTTTTAATATGCGTAGTACTATCTATCCTTAATAGCTGTAGAACTATCATCCTTTTAACCTTTCTCTATGTTTCATACTCCATCTTCCGGGCGGAATTTCTATGTGTTTCTATTCAGTAAAATGAGTTTCCATTGATTGAATGCACCATCACCTATCTCAATTTATCGTCGACAGAATGCATTCTCCTTCACTTCGTCACGCGTACTTTAGTTAAAAATAAATTTTCTTCCAGAGAAAAGGTGATTCTGCAAGTTTTTCCCCTTCTTCCTTCTCCTTTTTTAAGAAGAAAAAAAAATATCCATAGTAAATGTCAAGTTTTATGCAACAGTGTCTGTGTTGAAAAATCACGAATCTCATTAGTTTAAAATTCATCACCCCGCAGTTCTATTGAATAGAAC
>NW_007378329.1:118747-123303 GCF_000475195.1 Diaphorina citri | reverse complement strand
TCCCTTTACCCCAGCAGTCTAAACAAGGTCTCGTGTATTTTATGGGTTTAACATTGTACAATACATAATTAATAAAGTGTGAAAATTTCAAGTGACCTTTTTCACTCTCAGTACTCTTCTTAACAAAGGACGAAATAATTCATCCAAATCGGTCGAACCATTCTCTCGTGAATAGACAGAAATGTTTCTAATGTGATTTTTGTCTAATGAGACAGAAATGTTTCCTTGATCCACAAGGGGTAAGAATAACAAAAGAAATTCACGATTCTAAGCAATGTACAGACAAATCCACAATTTTATTTATATAGATACACGTTATTAATGAATTTATTTTTATTTAATGTAGACATCCTTTGTAAATACTATTTTTTTTTATGTTTGCTTGTACGTATTTTATTTTTGTTCCTTTTTTTAAATCCAATTTATTCTATTCCAGGCGCTTCATTCAAGCACTGGGCACGCGACCTACTGTCCGAATACCTCAATTCTCCGCACCTTCTCTGGTTCGAAGATCTCATCTTCTCCTCCTCCTTCTCCAAGGAAGAGCGGGCCACCTTACACTCCTTCTGTCAGACGAACCAATACCGAAACCAACTGGTCGCCAAAAGTTACGGCCGGGACGAAGAGCGACACTTGGTGATCAGTCGAAAGTTGGCGAAAAACTCCTGAAAGTGCCATGTTATCAGAGGAAAGCCAGGAACTATGGCATCGGAGACTAGGTCACATTGGAAAGTCTGGCCTACAGAAACTTAGTACCATGGTTGATGGACTAACTGAACAGATACCCAAATCTGTGTGTGAACCTTGTGTAGAAGGAAAATCAACCAAACTTCCACACAATGAAACAAGGAAAAGAGCTACTCGTCCATTGGAATTGATTCATAGTGACATATTTGGACCAGTCACACCAGACTCATATGATGGAAAAAGGTACGTTCTTACTTTTATTGATGATTATACACACTTTACTGCTGCTTACCCTATTGAAAAGAAAAGTGATGCATTTCATTATTTTAAAATTTATGAAGCTATGGCTACTGCACACTTTCAAAGTAAAATCACTAGATTTAGATGTGATAGAGGAGGGGAATATGTATCAGCAGCTTTGAAATCTTACTTTCAAGAGAAAGGAATTCAGATTGAATACACAATTGCTTACACACCTGAACAGAACGGTGTTGCTGAACGCATGAATCGTTCAATTGTAGAAAAGGCTAGGTGCATGCTATTGAGTTCTGGACTATCAAAAGTTCTTTGGTCAGAAGCTGTTAAAGCAGCTGTTTACATTATCAATCGAAGTCCAACCTCTGCACTCTCTAACAGTGTACCAGCTACACTTTGGTTTGGAAACAAAGCCAATATTAGTAAAATTAAGGTTTTTGGTTCTCCTGCCTATCTTCATACTCCTAAACAATTATCAACAGGAAAGTTCAATAGTAAAACAAGGAAATTGTATTTGGTGGGATATTGTAACAATGGATATCGGCTTTGGTGTCCTATCAATGAAGAAATTATTGAAGGAAGGGATGTAATTTTTGATGAAAATTACACTATTAAGGATAGTAAAAATTACATTGATGTTGATAATGAAAATAATCATGAAGTCATTACAGATACTGAAGTTCCAAAGGAAAGCAGCAATTCAAGGGGAGAATCCAAAGAGGAGGAATCTGATTACAATGTAGAAGTTCACTCCCAACCTGATCTGCGACGAGGAACACGTCAAAGAAAACCACCCAGTTATCTAAATGACTTTGAAACTCAATATGATACAGAGGATGAGTCAGATCATGCTTTACTCAATACATGTGAGTATGCACTTAATATAGTTTCTGATGTCAATGTTCCTATTACATTTGATGATGTGAATAGTAGTGAGGACCGTGATAAGTGGATGAAGGCAATCGATGAAGAGTTATCTGCTATGCATGAGAATGATACCTGGACAATCACAGAATTGCCCTCAGGTAAGAAAGCCATCAAAAGTAAGTGGGTTTTTAGAGTAAAACCAGATGCATATGGAAACATAGACAAATATAAAGCTCGTCTTGTAATCAAGGGATGTAGCCAAAAGGAAGGGGACTACTCAGAAACTTATGCACCCGTAGCTAGTTTGGTTACAGTAAGAACATTGTTATCATTTATTAATCATCATGGTCTTTATGCTGAACAGTTAGATGTTAAAAATGCATTTCTACATGGTTCAATTAAAGAAGATATTTACATGACATTACCAGATGGACTTAATGATGAACATGCAAGAAAGAATTCCATGGTTTGTAAACTTAATAAAACACTCTATGGCTTAAAACAAGCCCCTATGGAATGGAATGCAAAATTTGACTCATATGTTAAAGCCAAAGGTTTTAAGCAAACTTTATCTGACAAATGTTTGTATACCAATGATTCTTGTGGAACTATTTTACTGCTCTATGTTGATGATATCATTATTGCAGGAAGTTCAAAGGAAATCCTTCAGAATTGGAAAACAGTTCTCATGTCAGAGTTCAAAATGACTGATCTAGGACCACTTCATCTGTTTCTTGGAATCAAGATTGATCGGACAAATGAAGGTATGTTTCTGACACAATCTCAGTACATTCAGAACTTGCTTAACCGTTTTGAAATGGGAAATTGCAATCCAGCATCAACTCCAATTGAGTTAAATCCCATACAGGAACTTGATGGTGAATGTATTCTACGTACCAAACCGTACAGAGAATTGATAGGTTGTCTATCTTACCTGTCTTTGACAACAAGACCTGATATAAGTGTGGCTGTAAATTTCTACAGTAGATATCAAAGTAATGCCACTGATGCTCAATGGGTTGGTCTAAAACGTATCCTAAGATACTTGAAAGGTACCATTGAAGTTGGTATGTTCTACAAACTAAGTAAACAACCTGTAGCCACATTGATTGGATATGCAGATGCTGATTTTGCTGGAAAAACAACTAATGATAAGAAATCTACCTCAGGTTATCTTTTTGAAGTGTTCGGAAACAATGTACTATGGGCCACTAGGAAACAAACTGCCGTAGCTCAATCTTCTACTGAAGCAGAGTATGTTTCTCTTGGGACTGCAGTTATGGCTATGATTTGGCTTAGACGGCTGATTCTTGAATTAGGAGCTGAAATAAAGGATCCTATCAAAATATATGAGGACAATCAATCCACCATTCATTGTCTAAAGAAATGGGAAGATAAAAGACTAAGACATGTGGACACAAAGTATAATCTTGTTAAAGATATGTATAGGAAGGGTATAATTGATGTAATTTATATACCAACAAATTATCAAAAGGCTGATGTTCTCACAAAGCCTTTGAGTGGTCACAAATTTCGAAATTTGTGCACAAGTCTTGGCCTTTTCAATCACAAGTAAAAAATGAATAGGTACAAGTAGTTATTGATTATTAAGGGATCAAGTTTTATTTTTATTTTGTTACTAATATCATGTATATTGTTTTCTTATAGCATTTGTAACCTTTGTCATGATTGTTAAATTGAAGGGGAGTGTTGGAATATCAATTTAACTAATCAGTTAGGTACCATTTTTGAATACTCGCGCCATGCGATTTAATCGATATTGTAAATCGATAGTTAAGTATCGATTATTAGAACTCGATATCGATTCTCTTTCTTTGTTACTCTCTTGTATTT
Organism: Diaphorina citri; assembly: GCF_000475195.1. Taxonomy (NCBI): domain Eukaryota; kingdom Metazoa; phylum Arthropoda; class Insecta; order Hemiptera; family Psyllidae; genus Diaphorina; species Diaphorina citri. Next base: position 119,640 of record NW_007378329.1, on the reverse strand, counting down.
CTTATGGAGATTTTAGTGATCAAAAATTGATCATATCTCAGGATCGGTTTAGATTTTCGCAAAATCCTTTCTTATTGCACACCTAGACCATAAAAGGAATATTCCTACCAAATTTCAGCTTTCTAGGTGTTGTGGTTCTCCAGATAGAGCGATCAGTGTGTGAACTATGAAATGTGAACTGTGAGTGAGTGAATGGATCTTGTTTTTATAATATAAGATAACTACTGAACGAAATGAGAACTAACTTAATTTCATTAAGTTTTAAGTCTCTTTGTTTCACCATAACTTTCGAACGAGTAAACGCAACTGAGAGTTGAATATGAACATCTCCCTGCCAGCAGTTCAGGACGAACCAATTAAACATGGCTAGTTGGCTAGGGACCATCACCCAGGTGTATGAACTAATTAAACACGGTACGGGGGGCACGGTATTAGGGGGCACGGTTGGTCCAGTGGTAACGCGCTTGCTTGCCAGCAGAAGGTCCCGGGTTCGAATCCCACCATCGACAAAAATTTGTACTCGTTTTTCGATTGCAAATATTTCAACGGGTTACTTTCTGGTGTTCCCGTGTTGACCCAGCACCTAAATGGGAAGTATTGTGTCTCTTCTCGCCCATCTGATGAGAGGCATACTACGGGATGGGCATGCTACGACACAGACCACAAGCGTCCAATGTAGCAGTTGTTTCATCGCTACGAAAAAAAAACGGGGGTGAAACCCTCATCTTAAAAAAAAAAAAAAAAACAGAAAGGCCCTTGATTGCAATGAATTCCTTAATTTGACAAAATTCACAAGAATTATTTCTCAATATTATCCTTCTTGTGTGTTTCTCGACGCACCAAAATAAATTAACTTTGTGGCAGATGTGAGGATTGGTTAAAATAATTCTTGT